>NW_027175292.1:157500-160000 GCF_028021215.1 Eschrichtius robustus | reverse complement strand
ACCCGGACCCGGACCGGGACCGGGACCGGGACCTGGACCTGGACCTGGACCTGGACATGGACCCGGACCCGGACCCGGACCCGGACCGGGACCTGGACCTGGACCTGGACCTGGACCTGGACCTGGACCTGGACATGGACATGGACCCGGACCCGGACCCGGACCCGGACCCGGACCCGGACCCGGACCGGGACCTGGACCTGGACCTGGACCTGGACCTGGACATGGACATGGACCTGGACCGGGACCTGGACCTGGACCTGGACCTGGACCTGGACATGGACATGGACCTGGACCTGGACATGGACATGGACCGGGACCTAGACTTGGGCTCCGTCGTCTCCGGGGTCCCCCGGCCGCCGGGTCGACCAGTTCTCCCCGCGGACCTGGAATTGGACTTAGACTTGGACTTCGACTTGGACCTGGACCTGGACCCGGACCTGGACCTGGACCCGGACCCGGACCCGGACCCGGACATGGACCCGGACCCGGACCCGGACCCGGACCCGGACCCGGACCCGGACCGGGACCTGGACCTGGACCTGGACCTGGACCTGGACCGGGACCTGGACCTGGACCTGGACCTGGACCTGGACATGGACATGGACATGGACCCGGACCCGGACCCGGACCCGGACCCGGACCCGGACCCGGACATGGACCTGGACATGGACATGGACATGGACATGGACATGGACCGGGACCTAGACTTGGGCTCCGTCGTCTCCGGGGTCCCCCGGCCGCCGGGTCGACCAGTTCTCCCCGCGGACTTGGACTTCGACTTAGACTTGGACTTCGACTTGGACCTGGACCTGGACATGGACATGGACATGGACATGGACCTGGACCGGGACCGGGACCGGGACATGGACCCGGACCCGGACCCGGACCCGGACCCGGACCCGGACCGGGACCTGGACCTGGACCTGGACCTGGACCTGGACATGGACATGGACCCGGACCCGGACCCGGACCCGGACCCGGACCGGGACCTGGACCTGGACCTGGACCTGGACCTGGACATGGACATGGACCTGGACATGGACCCGGACCCGGACCCGGACCCGGACCCGGACCCGGACCCGGACCGGGACCGGGACCGGGACCTGGACCTGGACCCGGACATGGACATGGACCCGGACCCGGACCCGGACCCGGACCGGGACCTGGACCTGGACCTGGACCTGGACCTGGACCTGGACCTGGACATGGACATGGACCCGGACCCGGACCCGGACCCGGACCCGGACCCGGACCGGGACCTGGACCTGGACCTGGACATGGACCTGGACCGGGACCTGGACCTGGACCTGGACCTGGACCTGGACCTGGACATGGACATGGACCTGGACCTGGACATGGACATGGACCGGGACCTAGACTTGGGCTCCGTCGTCTCCGGGGTCCCCCGGCCGCCGGGTCGACCAGTTCTCCCCGCGGACCTGGAATTGGACTTAGACTTGGACTTCGACTTGGACCTGGACCTGGACCTGGAACCGGACCGGGACCGGGACCTGGACATGGACATGGACCTGGACCTGGACCTGGACCTGGACCTGGACCTGGACCTGGAACTGGACCGGGACCGGGACCGGGACCGGGACCTGGACATGGACCTGGACCTGGACCGGGAACTGGACGTGGACGTGGACGTGGACCTGGACCTGGACCTGGACCGGGACCGGGACCTGGACTTGGGCTCCGTCGTCTCCGGGGTCCCCCGGCCGCCGGGTCGACCAGTTCTCCCCCCGAGGACTTGGGCTCCGTGGGCCTCAGATACCTATCCTCTACTTGTGTCCTGAACGATCGGTGTGCCGAGTTCGTCTCTTTTTATTAAGATTAAACGTGTAAACGAGAACCACTGAAGTTTAAATAGTACTCTATTTTTATTCTCCTCGCCGGTGGACGGTCCTCCGTTGCGGCGGCAGCGAGGGGAAAACGACAACGAGGACAACAGAAGGAAACTCTAGCTCTCGACGTACTCGTGCCGGCTGAGGCCTCCCTGCTGTCCACCTTCCGTGGAATCGCAGGGACGTTGGAGAAAAATGCTTCCGGGTCCTAGGTCCCAGGTCCTAGGTCCCAGGTCCCAGTTCCCAGGTCCCCAGGTCCCCAGGTCCCCAGGTCCCCAGGTCCCCAGTGCCCCGTCCGCGGCCGTCACTGAGCGGAGAAATGCGCACCAGGAGGATCGGGTTCGTCTTCGTGTCCCCGCCGCCCTGCTGCTCCCGATTCCGATGCGGCCCGCTCACTCGACTGCCGGTTGTCGGGCGCCACCTGCCGGTCGCTCGTTTTTTAAGAGGTCGACCAGATGGCTGGGCCGGCCTGGGTGGGCGGGGCTAATTTTTGAATGACGGAGGGAGGTGTTACAGTGGGAGGAGGGCAGGGGATGCTAGATCATGGGCCAGAGGCCAGAGGCCAGGGGGGCGGGGGATGGAAGCCACTCCAGTCTTCTTTTTTTGTGTTTGTTTGTTTGTTTGTTTGTTTGTTTGTTTGTTTGTTTTTT
>NW_027175292.1:135000-152500 GCF_028021215.1 Eschrichtius robustus | reverse complement strand
TTAGAATTTAGTTGTCTCTCTCTGTTAAAAGGACCAGGTTTGGGTTTAGGGTTTGGGTTTTTCTTCTATCGGTCTGCTCTGCCCATCATGAGAGATTAGATTAGATTAGGAAAGGTTTTTTCCTTTATCTTTAAGGAGAGAGAGAAAGAAAGAAAGAGAGAGAGAGAGAGAGAGAGAGAGAGAGAGAGAGAGAGAGAGAGAGAGAGAGAGAGAGAGAGAGAAGAAGAAAGAGAGAGAGAGAAAGAAAGAAAAGAAAAGAAGAAAGAAAGAAAGAAAGAAAGAAAGAAAGAAAGAAAGAAAGAAAGAAAGAAAGAAAGAAAGAAAGAAAGAAAGAAAGGAAGGAAGGAAGAAAGGCTTATGTCTTTGTCAAAAGTCATCACTTATTTTCTAGGTTGCCTTTATCAGGTCTTGGAGGACTCACATCAACTTAGTCCTCTCGATATTCAAAGAACCAGGTTTGGCTCAGAACTGAAGAAGAAGCTTCTCTCTCTGCCTAGCAAGTCTTTCCTTGGGATGTTGGTGACATGGCTAACGAAGCACTGTTTCACAGTGACCTATCAGATTAAGTGCTTTACAATCTTTTGGATATTTTGGACACATTTGCTCAAAAATTGAAGGACAGATGAAGTCCTTTGGACTTCGAACGCACTTTGAGATAGGATCCAGGAGGAGAGGGCCCTCAAAATAGCTCAAAAATGTGTTCTCTCTCCTGAGAAATGAGAGAGATGAAACTGAGTAAGTTTCTTGGAGAGGTTCGATGACACGGGAAAGTGTTGTCAAAGAGGAAGGAACAACGTGAAGTCTTCTTTGGCTTGTGTCTGTACACCGATGTGTTCTAACTGTTCCAGAAATGATGGGATCTTTCTTCCTGGAAGTCTTCTCTGCCCTGGCATAAAGTGTTGTCTGTTATCGTCAAAATGGAGGCTCACACGAAAGGGGCTGAACCCAGTATCAGGGAGATGTTCTAACCGACTTTCACGCCAAGGCAGTAACAACAGCCTGTGGAAAGATGGTGGGGGTGGCGGGGCACACGTGGATCAGGTCCATTCTGTCCTTTCAACAGCCGGTCGGGGCTATGGCAGACGGGAGACGTTGGCCCAGCCGGTTGCTCCCTGGCCAACCTCCCCCCTCCCCCACACCTTGCATTCCTTCACCCGCCCATGGTGCCTCCAAGATGACTCCAATTGTAAATAGACATTGGCAGGAAGACTTCTACAGTCTACCGGCAACGTCTGACCTGTCATGCTTGTAACCCTGGGGGGGAAAAATCATTTTTCTCTATGGAAAGAAAACCTCCTCTCTCTGGACCCTCTGAACCCCAGCCACTGGATTTCATTCCACTGCCACTTAGTAGGGGTCATCCAAACATCCTTGTATGTTTTCCGTGTGGGTTGAAGTCTTCCCTCGCTGCAAGCCTGATGTCCTCACCGTGGCACAGAGACTGTTAAAAAAACAAAATGTGTTTGCCACTTGGGGTCTACCTTCCACAGCCTCCCGTGTGATCAGATCAAGGCACCCGCTTCTCTGGGCAAATCCTACAATCCTTCACAAAAGCTCTTGTAAACTTTTTGGAACCGTCACTCGTCCAGTCACCCTCAATCATCAGGCAAGGTCGGCAGAACCGATGGAAAAACTGGACTCCAAGAAGAACAAGAATGACTTACATGGGGTTGAATGAACTGATGAATAGGATGACAATGTGTATGACTACTTGTGTAAAATAGGACTGCTTGGGGAAGCGGGGGATAGATAACTTAGGAGGTTGAGATGAACATATACACATTACTGTACATAAAGTAGGTAATCAACAAACACCTCCTACTATATAGCACAGGAAACTCTACTCACTACTTTGTAATAACGTATGAGAGAAAAGAATCTGAAAAAGAATATCTATATAAAGTATTTTGATATATATATATATAAAGAGAGAGAGAGAGAGAGAAAAACAGAGAGAGAGAGGGAGAGAGGGAGAGAGGGAGAGATTAGGACTGATTGTTAAATCTTTTGTTTTCCAGATACAAGGAAAAACAAAAACAAACAAACAAAACCCAATTTTCTTCTTTTATTTTTAAAGGGGGACGTCCATTTGGTAACTTATACCTCTGTCAGCAGGATAGAATCACTGATCTTTTTCTCCCTACTTTCCTTAATTCAGAAACTCTCAGGGAGGCTTCTTATTTCCCTGGCAATAGAGTTATTTGCATATGTTACTTGGAGGCCAAAATTATGTTTCCATAAAACGGGGATACACACTTGTGGATATGAAATTCTGGTCTTACTCACTTCCCTTAGGGTGTTGTTCTTAACCTGAAAACTGGACTGCATCCCGAAGTTTTTTGAGTTCCCTCCAATATCTGGCTACGACTCTCTCCATGAACGTTTTGCCATTTTCTCCCACCCTTTTGACTTGGCATCACTGAGAACTAAAACGGCCCTTTGCCTGAAGCCCTGCAAACGGAAGCTAGAGAACTTGACGAAAACCTTAGAGAAACGGCCACAACGGCTCCTATGGAAAAAGTCCTCGTTCCTGTTTCTGTGAGAGCCACTCTGAAATTTGAACCAAACACCCGACGACATCATCAGAGTTATTTCAAACTTCTAAAGTTGCTTCGACCCTGACATCTAGAAATCTCCTTGACTCAGAGACAGACAGACAGACAGACAGACAGACAGACAGACAGACAGACACACACACACACACACACACACACACACACACACACACACACACACACACACACACACGAGTCACCAGCTCAGCTTTAATATGTTCCAAGGAACTTTCAGAGGAGGGAACTGTTGGGCTCCAGAGTAGGCCGCCCCAAAATGTGCCTCCATGCTCTATTGCTTATTTTGAATTCAAGTGACCTAAGAACCGGCCAGCACAAGAGGGACACACTGGCCCTCCTTTCTGTCCTCCTGCGGAGGAAGATCTCAAGTGAAGACGTCTGCTTTCACGCGTGTCCATGATTCTCAAATGGTGTAGTGGGGTTTCCTGGGTTAGGAAAAGGAGGGGACTCCTTTTGCCTGGAAAAAAAGCCTGTTTCTCACACATCCTCCTCCCATCCCTTCCTCTCTCCCTCCTTCCCTCCCTGCAGTTTGGAGGGGGCAGCCTAAGGGTGGGGGAAATTGGGGAAAGAAAAAAGAAAAAGCCATTCATTAAAGAGAAGCTCGAGGCAAAGTCAAACGCTCCGACTTGACCGGAGAGCTTTCTGCATTTGAATGGAGCGATTGAACGAGGCCCTGCCGAATGAATCGTCCGGACCTCCCCTCCCCCGCTCCTGGCAAAGGTCAGTCCAGGGGACTTAGGAAGGAGCGCTGGAGAAGGAACGGGGGTGGGGGTGGGGGTGGGGGCGGGAACAACAGACAATAGCCGCTGCCTGCCTGCCTGCCTGCCCGCCCGCCGGGCTGAGGCCTGAGGGCTGAGGGCCACGCTGGCTCCTGCAACACAATCCCTTCCAGGAAACTGCTGTGATGACTATTTGGCAGTGAATGATCAAATCTGAACTCTCTTGGCCTATTTCTGCAAAAGGCCCGAGTCTCAGCTACGACAGATTCTCTGGATTTCTTGGCACATGGACTGACCCGCACCCTCCCATCCTGTCAGATCCTCCTTTGTACACACACCTCCACTGGAAGGGTTCTTTGGCCTCGTCCAGAAAACGAACAAGCAAGAACAAACACACAAACAGACTGAATTGATGTGTTGGTATTTGTTGGAAAGAAACATGCTCCTCTCACACACCTGAGGGCAGGAAGCGAAGGCAGGTTCTCAGCGGGGGGGGGGACGGGGAACCTGAACCGAGGTCGGTCAGCGGTCCCCCCCCAACCTCTCTCCCAGGTCACGTGGGCCTCCCCTCCCCGCCTCTCTCTACGCCCCCCTGCCCTGGTTCTGATATTTCACTTGGGAAACTTCTCTAGGCCGACCGAGATGCCAGCTTGCTGTCCTGCTGCTTCATGTCCATCTCTACCAGCCGTGCCCAAAAGGCACGTGAAATCATGGACAGCAAATAGCGCCCCCAGAGCTGTGTGTGTGTGTGTGTGTGTGTGCGTGTGCGTGTGCGTGTGCGTGTGCGCGCGCGCGCCAATTTTCCAGGAAGCGGTGAGGGAGCAAAGGGAGGGCTGGGTGAAGGAATCCTGGGTGCCTGTCATCGCACACCCCGCAGAGCACCATTTATTTCCTTCTCCATGTCTGAAAGACACTTAGTCCTCATTTCAGCAACTTGATGGTGATTCCCCTTCTAAATACGTGACAAAACCTATGAAGTACTGGACTCATTGAATCTGTAACTGCTAACAGGGCCCAAGGAGTTTTCAATCGATGGCAGGAAAAGAAATGATCCTGAACATAAAACTGCCAAGAATTCCTATAGATGGAGTTATCATGGACCGACTTCTGGTGATACGTGCCATGGGGGCTCCCAATTGACAAACCGGAATGGGATAGGTAGACCCAGTCATCCCATGTTTTACCTCAAGCTGGAGAAGCAGAGAATATCATCTAAAAGCCTACCTTCATGGCGTCTCAGTGCTCAGGGCTCTTCCTTCTCGGGGATCTCGTGTTCTGTAGGGATAATTCACGTGCTGGGGCAGTAGGTTCCCAATATCAGCTTGTGAAATGGATTAAATGATGTCTTCCTTTTAAAAAGATAAAGATTATTTGGAAAAGTTATTAATAGTGAACACATGATGTTATCCTCTCTGATCTATAAACTAGAGTTGACCGTTGAACAACCAACATGGAGGGTTACGGGTGCCGAGCCCACGCACTGTGAAAATCCATGGATAACTTCACAGTCAGGGCCCTGTATCTGCGCTTCCACCTCCGGGGACTCAGCAACCACAGATCCTGCAGTGCCATAGTGCACGGCTATAAAACATCCACCTATGAGTCACACACACACACGCACACACGCACATGCACAGGTTTCAACTTTGTTGTGTTAATTCTTGTGGCCACTCATCCTTGACATGTGCGTGCATACCTATTTGAACAGTAATGTAACAGGTAACCCCCATCACTTGTGTTCTACTTTTTTACTGACCATTGAAACTTAGTTCCTGATTGACCCTAGGGTTTGTAATTATGTTTACAACTTCATAAAAATAGAAAGTCCCTCACTGATCGACAGCGAGTGTATGAAAGGAAAATTGACCCATTCTGACTCAGGGCAACTTTTCCTGGTTTTGAAAGACACACACCCATTCGGTAGTGCTTACGTATGTCCAAGTACTGATCCACTGAAGTGGGGTTGCTTTCTTTCTTGGTACCAAACTTTGCATTCTCAAAATACTTCGCCATCTACCTATTTATGCTGTAGATTGGTAGTAATAGACAATCTCCAAACGTCTGAACCTTGTCTCAATCGTGGGGCTCACACATTCTTTATAGAGTCAGTATATTCCCAGCATTCATTTCTTGATGTGAACTAGGTGAGGAATTTGCCATTGTGACGTTAGAATTGGCACCTCCTTGGTGTGAGGACACCAAGGGATAAGGCACCACTGAAGAATGTCCTTCCTTCACCATGCTGAGACTATTTTATTCAGTGTGAATCCTCTCATGTCCTACAAGTGCTGGCTCCATGGCGAATGGGATTCTCCCATGCATTGCATCGGATTTCTTCTACAGCGGTGATTATGTGGTCTGGCCCAAGACGACGGCCTGCTGTCCTCCTAGTAAAGCTTGTGCTGCCTTCCCTACCGCGTCAGGGATGCATCCCACTCTGAGCTGTCTGTGTGTGCTGAGGCTGGAGCGCCAACTGAAGGTTCTTCCACCGTGGTTCCAGGCTTAGGGTTTCTCCCCACATGATTTTCCTCGGCTTAAAGAGGGTAATTTCTGGCTGAAGGCTCTACCTCACTGATCTCAGACACAGGGTTTCTGCTGTGTGTGACTTCCCTGGTGTTTATAAGGACGAGTGCACTGGGTAATGTCTTACAAGATGTGTCAGGAAAACTACTTTCTCAGGGGAGTCTGCGGTGGGCATTACCTGCCCTTCTCCCCTAGTGGCCAGGCTTCTCTCCACACTGACTCGAATGAGCCTGGAGCCCACCTGGATTCAGGACTCTGGGAAATCCTCTTGCATCCTCCTCATCTCTCCTCCTGCTCCAGCTGTGAAAGCACATCTGATTGGTGCAGCCGATAACTTGTTTCGTGGGAAACATGGACCTGGATTTGGAGCCCTGCGTTGGAACCTGCGTGTGGTCTTCAGGTTCACGTCAGGAGGAGGAGCGAGGCGAACGAACGTTAAAGAGCAGCACCACGGGGAAGGGCGTCCTGAGCACGGGGAAGTACTCCCAGCCCTTCCCCAGAGCAGGAGGGACGCTGACTTTGGGCTCAGGTATTCAGGAACTGTCTGCTGATGCTCAGGCCCCAGACCAGAAACAGACTGTGAAATCCTTTGTTTTTCTAACGAGGGTGAATCCATTGTTCCATAGTGGATCGAACATTATTTTCAGAAAAACATATTCAATAACATCAGCTCCCTCGGAAGGCCAACCACCCCCCACCCCACCCCCCAACCCCACCCCCCCATCCTCATGAACTCTCTTTTAAAGGGAAAATGTCTGCTATGATGACGACTGTTGTGCCACACTCTGCCACGGTTTCAAGAGCAGAGGAGCTGGTTAGGAACTACCTATCACGTTGATCCATCCACTGGATGCAGGCGTGCCATGAGGTGAGTGTCCTGCACTGTTCTGAGTGTTAGATATGGAGCAGAAAGGAAGACGTGTGATTGTGGCCAGAAATTGTCCATCCTGGTGGGATCCTGAAAAAAAAAAAAAAAATTAAAAAGAAAGAAAGAAAGAAAGAAGCACATCCCCTTCAGGCAGATGTGGATGCTCTGTAAGTGTATAGGCATCGGCGTGGTGGGGGGCAGAATACGCAAAGCTCCTCTGGGTAATCTTTTATCAGATAAATGGCTGTGGACAGACTCACCCATGGACACCAGATAACTGAGGTCCTCCAGCAGCACAGCTCTAGACAGCGTCCCCTGGAATTTGCTCATCAGGGCGCACTCTTCCTGGGTGAAGGTCGCACACACCCTTGAGACTCACTGATATTTAAAGACATGGTGGATATTCTGGCTCGGCCTGCGCCATCCCCACAATGTCCAAAGGTGACGGTCGAGATGACAAAACTGGAGAAAGACAGGTGTGTCTATCGCAAGCTCAGACACTGTTTGAGGTGCAGTTGACTATTCCCTTGGGTTGACTGGACACGTGCCTTTCAGATGCATCACGGAGATACGCACACTCCTGACTCAGGGTGACCTCATCGCAAGGGGATATGACATGAGGGGTGTTGAGCAATAACCCGGACCTTACACACGCACACGCACACACACACACCCCCCCCACACCCCCCCACACCCCCCCCCACACACACACCCCCCCCACACACACAAAAGAGGTTCGCGGGAGTAAAAGGTTAACGTTACCTCTGTTGACACCCACGACTGTACCTAGTTGTCACGAGACAGGAAGCTCAACTATACATTTAACCCTTATCTGTTCCTGTGCTTTCTTGCAGAAAATCCTCCTGCGCTTCTTTCGCCTCGTGGAAGCGCTTGCTCTTCCCCATAGGTAGCCACCGTGGAACCAGCTGCTGCTGATCCAAGAATTTGGAGGATTTCCGGAAATGATCAGTGATCCCGAGACAGACTCTCCCTTCCGTGATCAAAGCGACTCGGGGAGCTGTCTCTCGCCCCCCCCCCCCCCCCCGCCCCCACATCCCCACCCCCCACCCCCACCCCGCACACCGCCTTCTCCCTTGTGTACAAGCTATGTCTTTTCATTAAAACGTTTTGCCTTGTTAGCCTTAGAGTCTTGTGGAAGCGATCTTCATTTCTATGGTACTGCTGTGCAAGAATCTGGAAAGGGCCCGGTAACGGGTATGTCTGTAGCTCCCTCCTAGAGCTGGCCTGTGTCTACGTACGGATCCGAGTGCCACAGTTAACTTGTGAAAGAGCTCTCTTGAACTGGCTTAGAAGGAAGCACTCCCGAATTCAGTCCACTAGAAAGGGACCCGCCCGAAGGTTTTTGCAAGTTCACGTGATCTAGGATGAACCCTTCAGCCGAGATATAGCCAAGGTCAAGGGATGGGTTTTATGAAACTAGGCAGGTCTTTAGCGTGATCAGCATTCGAGGTCAACCTTTTCTTCTATCTACGTCGACCCCAAATCCAATAAGTTCACGGGAGTGAACCGAATTCGTCAGCAAGAAAAAGAACTTGGGGGGTGATGGCTGACGTCGTCTAAAGTCTCAGGAGATGTTCACGGGTCATCTCATCGTCATGGGATTTAGAACAAGTGATTTCGATAGCTCTAGGTGGAGGAACTCCTTAAGAAAGGTTATGTGTTGTGGTATGTATGTCTACTTAAAAAGAGTTTCTCCCAGACCTTTGGGGTCACTTTAGAAACTTTAGAGTTGGCGTAAGTGGAATGATGGGGAATTCGTGGAACGTCTAGATCGTTTCCAAAGATAACCTATGGAAACGTTCTTGGCTCAACAAGTCTCAGTGGACCTACTTCTGTCTCTTTATTACAGAAGGAGCTGTAAAACTAAAACTAACTGTAAAACTAAAGATGTTTCGATGTATGACTCCACACCTCTGGCATCACTTTGGGGGAAAGAAATTTTGAAAAAGTGACGCTGTGTGAAAATGTATGCTTCTAGACATGATGGAATGGAATCATCCATTTGCCGGTCCAGAAACACTGGTGTCACGGACCCCGTTCACCGTGGCTTCCTAGTTCCTGTTCATGACCGATTCAGGTTTCTAAGGGTTCTGAATTCTGATTGTCTTTTTCTTGTTTTCTTCTCCATTCTTGTCTCAAAGAACTTTACGTTCCAGAAATATATTTTACTTACCAAATCACAGATTGTCCGTTTGTTACAAAAACTTTTAGGTTGAGAGATTTTCTCTTTCTTTCTTTCTTTTTCTTTCTTTCTTTCTTTCTTTCTTTCTTTCTTTCTTTCTTTCTTTCTTTCTTTCTTTCTTTCTCTTTTTCTCTTTTTCTCTTTCTTTCTTTCTTTCTTTTCTCTTTCTTTCTTTCTTTCTTTCTTTCTTTCTTTCTTTCTTTCTTTCTTTCTTTCTTTCTTTCTTTTCTTTCTTCTCTTCTCTTCTCTCTCTCTCTCTCTCTCTCTCTCTCTCTCTCTCTCTCTTTCTTTCTTTCTTCCCCCAAGTCTGTGCATTGTGTTTCTTTCACTTTGTTCTGTTCCTAGGTACTAAGGATTTCTTTTTAATGTCATTAGCTTAAATAAGGGGCTTTGCATTTTTTGGCGAAAGCACCAGAAAAATATTTTCTCATTAAGGGTCGGAATGTTGTTTGCCGGTGATGAGGCTCTCCTTCTGCCAGATGACTGACGATTGGATGGAGGAATATAGTACACATGAGTATGTTCACGAACACATACTGACGTTTCAGAGGACCTTAAATTAAAAACAGAGACCCTGGGCTTTCCTGGTGGCGCAGTGGTTGAGAATCTGCCTGCTGATGCAGGGGACACGGGTTCGGGCCCTGGTCTGGGAAGATCCCACATGTCGCGGAGCAACTAGGCCCGTGAGCCACAATTACTGAGCCTGCGCGTCTGGAGCCTGTGCTCTGCAACAAGAGAGGCCGCGATAGTGAAGAGGCCCGCGTACCGTGATGAAGAGTGGCCCCCGCTTGCCGCAACTGGAGAAGGCCCTTGCACAGAAACGAAGACCCAACACAGCCAAGAATAAAAATTTTTTAAAAATTAAAAAAAAAACACCAGAGACCCCCCTCGCCTCCCCCCTCCCCGCCCTGTAAAATTCATCTGAAGTGGAGAAAAAAACCTTGCTAAAAATCCTTTTCCTTTTCATTCGATCAACATGGTGCATGGATTTCCTAGCAGAAACTTAAGCGAGGTGCATGTTCATCGTTCAGCAGAATTCTAATTTTCTAGTTCTAAGGAAAACTGCTAAAACGAATGAGGATAACACCTTCCCATGCAATCCTTAGGGAAAGCTCCCACCCAATTGAGTGAAAGGAAACTTGGTTTGGAAACAATTCATTTGGCGACCTTTGGTAGAAATGAGGTGAGGGAGGGAGGGAGGGAGGGAGGGAAGGAGGGGGAGAGAGAGAGAGAGAGAGAGAGAGAGAGAGAGAGAGAGAGAGAGAGAGAGGGAGAGAGGTGTCTCACTTTCCATGGTTCCAGTGTGTACACATTTCAATGACTAGGTGAAATCGCACCAAGAGCCTAACTACGTGTTTCGAATGTCAGTTTCCACAATTGATGAACGGTAGCTGCGTGAAGTCCAAAGTTTGCTGCTGCCTGTTCAGTCTGCAATGACTCCACAAATAACAAACGTGCGTGCCCCCGTGTCCAGTGACCGATCCTCTTTCAGAGCCTGTCGGTGATTGCCTGGTGTGTATGTGTCTGTTTTCCGGGTCACACGCAGTGTGTCGTGGTGTTGTCCCCAGCCCCGGTCTCCCCCGTCCGTGGAAAATAAAAAGAAAGAATTGCCCGAGGACGACGAAAGTGCGGCTAAGAAACCCAAAATGATGACACTGGAAGTCCACTTGGATGGGGTTAGGAGACACCTGAGCATGCCTAGGACAACACTGTCACCGTGTGAGAGACCAGCGCAAGGAGAGCTGAAGAATACAAAGAAGAAAAAGGAGGAGGGGGGAGGGGGGAGGGGGGGGAGGACAGGCTGAAGATGTCTCCAGGCGATGACGTTGGTGAAAACGTTCCCATTCAGAAAAGCACTTCGAGAGATAGTTCTGGACCCACAGAGCACAAAGGGTTATCGTGTTGGAGGCTGATCTTCAGTTAGGGGAACAACAAACAAACAAACAGAAAAACAAACAAAAAATAGGACTGCTTATCCAGAGGTAGAAAAGATACCACGCCAAGAAGGCGAGCACTGTTGAAAACTGCTGTTCCTAGGATTTTACAAAATGAATCAGATGCTTTCATGTCGATGCTTTCCATGACAGTCCACTAAATAAATCGTAGTTTGGCTCTTTTTATATTCTCTACCTTTTAAATGGTGAGTGAGTAAGAGAGTTTTTAAATGTTTTGATACGATTTTTTATTTTTCCCCCCCTTTTGGTACGATTTTTGAATGTCGTGGGACAACGGTATTTTTCCCCCGTGGAGGTGAACAAGATTGCTTTTTTGAGCTTCAGCTTTCAGGGTCATTTTAGGGTCCTGAACTGCCCTGCCCAGTGAGCCCTGTGTGTCGTTGTGCCCCTTTAGAAGTGCTGGTGCTTGATGACATCATGATATCGAAATCTTGATTGTTGACTTACAAAACCACTGTTGGGAGTTTGTTTGTTGCCTTAATCTCCCTTACCTATTGCACTCACGTGACTGTCCACTCTTTGTCTCTCTGTTTCTCTCTCTCTCCCTCTCTCTCCCTCTCTCTCCCTCTCTCTCCCTCTCTCTCCCTCTCTCTCCCTCTCTCTCTCTCTCTCTCTCTCTCTCTCTCTCTCTCTCTCTCTCTCTCTCTCCTCATAGATATACACGTACGGACACAGAGAGCGCTAACAGTGTGTCCGTACCTATAGCTACATAGGTGTGGGTGTTGATACAGATAGACATGTTACATGTCTTCTTCACCCCCTCCGTGGGCACTTAGTGGAGTTACTGGGTCGCATGAGTGGAGTTACTGGGTCGCATGGTAGTTTTGTGTGCAGTGTTTTGAGGGACTTCCGTACTGTTTTCCATACTGCTGTCTTTTGTCGGAGAGCCATTCTGTCACCCGCCAGGTGACATCTCTGAGTCCTCCAGCATGCCACGGTGGTGGTGGTCTCTCTCAGCTTGAAAAATACGTGTGCGATCAGGAGCCACTTTTTCTGCCTTTACGAACTTGCTGTCGCAACTCCAGATCCTGGGCCTGTCCGAATATCTTTGTCAAGAGAAATGCGTGCGCTTCTTTGGTTCCCCATTTATTTTTCTTAACTAAAAAAATGTTTTGTGTTTCATTTTTGTTTGTTTTGTTGTTGTGTTTCCGTTTTGCTTTGTTTTTTTTACTAAAAAAAGTTGTTTTCTTTCCTTTCTTTTTTTTTTTTTCTCCTAATTAATGAACATGTTCTGTTCGGGCCTCCTGCCCACTTTTCTCACTGGGTTGCTTGTTTTCTGGAGGCTGAATTGTGTGAGGCCTCGGTCTGTTTTGGATAGGCTCCCCTTACGGGATATGCTTGGGCTTGTCCTAGGCCTTTATAGGTCCATGTATACGTGCGCCACGAGCATAGGTAATACGTGTATGTATGTTATCCGTGCGTGCTTTTTCCTTTGTTTTCAAGGCCAGAGTAGTTCTACAGCTTGACTTCTTTGCTGGTATGGTTTGGTGTGGTCTTGGTGGGACTACGGTTGGTTGTCGATACTTACCGCACTCCACACACACACACCCCCACCCCCACGCACACGCACCCGCTCGCGCTCAGAGTGTTGCATTGTGTAGATGTACCGGAACTCAGCTTCTTTAGTGGATGGCTATGGACTCCACCCTCGCCCCCTGCCCCCCCACCCCCACCCGCCCGCATTCCCCCAACCCCCGCCTGCCTCACCCCCCCCCCCACCCCCGCCCGTGGTTGTGGTCAGTCCATTTTGAAATCCATGTTCTCGTGACCGCAAGTGCATTTTCCCCCCACCCACGCACCCATGTGTTGTCTTTGGACTTTGTCGCCGTCTAGGCACAGATAGATGTTTATTTCCACTTGTGTGGGGGTCAGAGTGTATCCTTCCTTTCCTTTCTAGCTTCTGGGCTTTGCGTGTCTGCTTCCGAAAGACCTCCTCCGTTCGAGAAAGGATGCATTCCTGCGTTGTTCTCTGAGCGCTGGCCTGGTTTCGGTTTGCCAGTCCCCGCCTTCCCTTCCTCCCTCCCTCCCTCCGTCCGGGCAGCCGGGGATCTTGCTCGTGCCCCTCTGGGCAGCCCGTGCCAGCCTCCCCGGGCACCGCCGGCGTCTCCGTGGGATTTCCCCCCGCCCAGGAATCGCGTGGGGAGCGCGTCTCCTCCGAGGCAGCCTCCCGGCGACATCTTCCCGGC
Organism: Eschrichtius robustus; assembly: GCF_028021215.1. NCBI lineage: Eukaryota > Metazoa > Chordata > Mammalia > Artiodactyla > Eschrichtiidae > Eschrichtius > Eschrichtius robustus. The sequence goes on along the minus strand of NW_027175292.1, from coordinate 139,473 downwards.
TTCCCCCGCCCCCCCACCCCGTCTGCTGCCGGGGTCGCGCCGTGTCGTGCCGACCCGGGGGCTAGCTCCGAGACGGACGCCTCGGGGCCGCGCCAGACGCCCGCCGCCTCGCCCCGGGCTGAGCTCGGGCGTTTGGGCGGCCCGGCGGCGCTGCAGCGTCCTCGGTGGCCGGCCGGCGACCGGGATCCGGCCCGGGGACGTTGGAGCCGGTTGTCAGGAGCCACCTGGCGGCCGCTTTTATATTGTCCCTTGTCTCTGGAGCTCCGGCGACCTTCGTGAGGGCTGTGACTCGGCCGCCGGGCCCGAGGCAGATTTCCGGGAGCCAGGCGACGCTGGTGGCGACTGTCCCGGTGGCGCCCAGGCGTGGGCGCCTCCTGCTGTCGCTTGAGATTGGGCGTGCAGGTCTGTGAGGGTGGGACCGTCGCCGCGCTCTCGAGCCGGTTTGAGGGGCCGCCTGGCTTGGTCGACCAGCATCCGCCCGCGCCCCTCCGGCCGCGGGGACCGACCCGGCCATCCGACCCGACCTGGGCCGGGCCGCCGCGGTGGGAAGGGAGAGGGTCTTTCGCGCCCTCCGGAGCGCCTGTGGATGGGCGGTCGGGCCTTCTCCTGGCTCACCCTTCGGAGTGTTCGTTCCCCGACCCCCTCCCTCCCCGGGTCCCCACAGCGCCCCGCTCCGGAGGTGGGGACCGGCCCGGGCCCGTGCGTTTAGGCCGGTGGAGGGCGCGCGTGGGTCCCGGTGGTCGGATTCTTTCTGACCGATGTTTTTCCGAGTCGGACTCCAGAGGTGGGGACCGGCCTGGGCCGCGAGGGGTGACCCGGAGAGACCGGCAAGGGCCAACACGGGTGCGGTCCCTCGTGGGCTCCGGTCGCCTGGGAGGCGCCTCCCTGGGAAAATGTTTTCAAGTCCCCCTGGGTCCGGGGACGTGGACGGACCGGGCCCTGCTCGCGCGGGTGGCCGGGGAGGGCGCACCCGGCCCTTCAGCGTGCCCACGTGGGTTCCCGGTCGGCGGACGCGACTTTTTCTCACCCTGCCCCGCCCCCTCCTCCACCGCGAGTCCCGGCCGGGGGGTGGGGACCGGCCCGAGCCTTACTGGGTGGCCCGGATAGGGCGGCCTGGGCCCGGGCGCGGTCCCTCGTGGGGCCCGCTCGTCGGAGGCGGCCGAGTGGGATATTTCTTTTTCTCTAACCAAGTCCTCGCCCGGAGACTCGGAGGGACCGGTACCTGCCCGCGCGGGCGAACTGGGGAGGGCGACCCCGGCCCGCTCGCTGCCTCTCCCACGTTTTCCCGCCCCTCCCGCCCCGCCCCGCCCCGCCCCGCCCCGCCCCCACTTTGCCACCACGCTCCTCGGGTCGACCAGATGGCCCCGAGAGCTCCGGGACTGGTGTGGATGGGGAAGTGTTGGGGACAGGTGGCGGGACCGAGGTCCCGGGGACCACCCCTGCGATTCGTGGATGGGCCCCGCTGCCGGGCGTCGTGATTTTTTTCGCCCGAAATGGGCCTTTTTTGCCACCAGGTAGGTGCTGACACGGTCTTCCTTGGCGTCTGTCGCTGAGGACTTGGGGACTCCGGACGCATGCAGGGCTCTGGGCTTGGGACTGCCGCCTGGCACCCGAACCGGCCCTTGCCGCTTGAGCCGCCCGCCTGGGCCTGCGCGCCGGCTCTCGTGTGTGCGCCCGGCTGACCCGGCCCGCGGTGCCGCCTCCGGTCTCTGGCTCACCCGAGGGCGGCGGGGCGAGGTGGCGCGTGGGTCTTCCACCCCGTGTGACTCCCACCCCCCGCCGCAGGCACCCGGTGGTGGCTGAGACGGCCCCACCCCGCAGGCTCCGTGCCACGTGTCAGGCGTTCTCCTGGCGGGGTCGTCGGCCAGTGTTGCCTGAGAGAAAGAAAAGGAGGTGGTAGGGGGGGGGGCTGGGGCTGCGGCTGCCGGTGAGGCTGAAGCAGGCTCCTCGGATGATGGTCCTCACCGTGCCCCTCCCCTTCGGGGCTTTCTGGCCCCTGGCTCGCTGGATTGACTGATCGATGTGGTGATGTCGCGCTCTCCTGGGCCGGACCTAAGTCGCGCTAGACGAGGGACGGACGTTCCTGGCGAACGGGACCGCTCTTCTCGTTCTGTCCGCGGGCCCCTCGCCTCTCTTTTCACACCCTCCCGGCCTGTCGAGGGGTGTGGGGGAAGGCAGGGGTGGTGGTCTCCGGCCCTGACCCTCGGTCTCCCGCCCCCTGCCTCATGGCGCGGGCGGGTCCGTGGTCCTCGGACGCAGCAGACACTCTCGCTTCGCCTCCTTGGCGTGTGCCTCGCGAGCGGTCCTCCCCGCGTCGTTGGGGGGGGCCGTCCCGCCGCTGCGCTGCGCGCCCCTGCTGGCGCGTGAGCGTGCCTTGCTTGGCCGTCGGTGGTGCCCCTGGAGCGCTCCAGGTTGTCCCTCAGGTGCCCGAGGCCGAGCGGTGGTGTCGTTCCCTTTTCCCAGCGTGCTCCTCGGGTCCCCACCGCGGTGGTGTGTCCCCTGAGTGGCTCTCTTGGGGGGGGGGGTCGAGACGGTAAGGGAGGCGTGCCTCTGTTTCCCCCCCTCGGTGGGGGGCCGGGTGCCGCCTCGTCGCGGTCGTCCCCCAACGGCTGTGCTGTTGGGGGGATCGTGTTGGGCCGGGGGGCGGCTGAGGTTGTGCCCCCGGCTGTGGCCGCGAGCGCTCCTGTGGGCCGTGTGCTTACCCATACCGCAGACCCCCCCCACCCCGCCCATTCGTGGACTGGGCGGCTTGTGGAGCGCCTCCGCGGGCCCAAAGGGGAGACGATGGGTGGGGGATGATGCACCCTCGGTGAGAAAGCCTTCTCTAGCGATCCGAGAGGGAGCCTTGGGGTACCGGACCCCCCAGCCGCTGCCCCTCCCAAGCGTGCAGTCGCCACGGTGGCGACTGCCAGAGCACGTGGGCAGAGCCCCTCGCCTTCGCGGGAGGGCTTGCGCCGGCCCCGCGGTGGGGCCGTGCGCCGCTCTTTGCCTACCGCGGCCCGCGCCTCCCCCCTCTGAGTCGGGGGAGGGTCCCGCCAGGCCGGCGTCCGGCGCGGGGCCGCGTGTGCGCGTGTGCGTGCGCGTGCGGTGACCCCCGTGGCGAGCTCAAGGGGGCGGGGACGCCCGGGCGTCCCGACTCCCCTGTCCCGCAGCCACGAGGAGCCCGTCGCGCCTGCCCTCGCCGCGAGTCGCAGCCGGCGGCGGTGTGTGGGCGCGGTGCGGGTCGCCTCGCTCGGGAGCGTTTCCCTGGGGCGCGAGCCCCGGCGGTCGGACTTGGATGAAGGCGGATCTGGCGAGGACGGAGGGGCTGAGTTTGGGTGGACGGGTCCCTCCGTGGCACGCGGGGGAGACCGTCACACGCGGGCCCTGGCGGCGGGGCCGGGTCGTGGGGAGGCTCCAGGGTGGCTGGGGCCGGCCGGCGTCTCAGGCGTCGTGGGACCGCCCTCGTGTGTGTGGCGGTGGGACCCCGCGCTTGTTTTCCTGGTGGCCCGGTCGTGCCTCGGCCCTTCCTTTCCCTGGGCAGCGCCCCGCGCCTCTGCCCCGCGGCCCTCGCCGTGTGTGCGTGCCGCCCCCTCCCCGTCGCCGCCGGCCCTCCCCCGCCCCCACCCCATGACCCCCTTCCCCACACGTCCCCTTCCCCGTCTGGGACCGAGCCGGCCTCGCCCTCGTGAGGGTGTCGCCCCCCCCGGCCGCCTCGGCCGGCGGCGTCCCCGGGTGGAGTGCTCACGGTTCCTGAGGCGGGGAAGTCGGGCGCGGCGGAGGTGTGTGTGGGGTGGGGGCCGCGGGGCGGCCGGTGTGCGCGCGGGAGAGTGTTCTCGCGGGCCGGCCGCGGCTCGTGGGTGTTTGGCGGTGGTGGTCGCGAGCCCCGCGAGCGGGGCCCCTGGGGGGGCCCGAGGAAGGCCAGTCGGCGTCCTGGGTGCCGCGGGACCGCCCCTGCGCTGGAGGCCTCTGGCGGTGAGACCCCGTGTCGTGCCCCGGCGGCCGACTCGCGTCCGGGCCCTTAGGCCCGGCCCCCGGGCCCCCTCGCGGCGGCGCGCGGCCGCCCCCTCCCGCCACGGCTTCTGTGACGTCGCCGCCGCCTCTGTGCGACGGCGGCCGAGCCAGCCGCGCCTCGTCGGCCCTCTCTCCCGTCCGTCCACCCGGCCTCGTCCGTCGCGTCTCTGCCGACCCCCGGGCCGCGTCCCGGTGTGTTTCGCTCCCCGAGCCTGCCGCGGCTCCGCTCCGTGATCCGCCGCCACCGCCGCCCGTCTGCCGACGTCGTTGTGTGTTGGGCGAGGGGGGACCGCCGTCTGTCCCCACGCCGTGCCGCGCCCCGCCCCGGCGCGCTCGCCCGAGCGCGGGTCGTCGGGTCCCCGGCCAGCCGTCGTGGGCCGGCCGCCGTGTCCGCACCGCCCCGCTCCCGGCGGGCGGGCGGGGAAGGGGGGATCTGGGCCTCGGCCCGAGCCCCGCCGCCCCCGTCCGCGCGAGCGAGTG
>NW_027175292.1:120000-122500 GCF_028021215.1 Eschrichtius robustus | reverse complement strand
TGGACCTGGACCTGGACCTGGACCTGGACCTGGACATGGACCTGGACCTGGACCTGGACCTGGACCTGGACCCGGACATGGACATGGACCTGGACATGGACCCGGACCCGGACCCGGACCCGGACCCGGACCCGGACCCGGACCCGGACCGGGACCGGGACCTGGACCTGGACCCGGACATGGACATGGACCCGGACATGGACCCGGACCCGGACCCGGACCCGGACCCGGACCCGGACCGGGACCGGGACCGGGACCTGGACCTGGACCTGGACATGGACATGGACCCGGACCCGGATCCGGACCCGGACCGGGACCCGGACCCGGACCCGGACCTGGACCTGGACCTGGACCTGGACATGGACATGGACCCGGACCCGGACCCGGACCCGGACCCGGACCCGGACCCGGACCGGGACCTGGACCTGGACCTGGACCTGGACCTGGACATGGACCTGGACCTGGACCTGGCCCTGGACCTGGACATGGACATGGACATGGACCTGGACATGGACATGGACCGGGACCTAGACTTGGGCTCCGTCGTCTCCGGGGTCCCCCGGCCGCCGGGTCGACCAGTTCTCCCCGCGGACCTGGAATTGGACTTAGACTTGGACTTCGACTTGGACCTGGACCTGGACCTGGACCTGGACCTGGACCAGGACCCGGACCCGGACCCGGACCCGGACCCGGACCCGGACATGGACCCGGACCCGGACCCGGACCCGGACCCGGACCGGGACCTGGACCTGGACCTGGACCTGGACCTGGACCGGGACCTGGACCTGGACCTGGACCTGGACATGGACATGGACATGGACCCGGACCCGGACCCGGACCCGGACCCGGACCCGGACCCGGACCCGGACATGGACCTGGACATGGACATGGACATGGACATGGACATGGACCGGGACCTAGACTTGGGCTCCGTCGTCTCCGGGGTCCCCCGGCCGCCGGGTCGACCAGTTCTCCCCGCGGACTTGGACTTCGACTTAGACTTGGACTTCGACTTGGACCTGGACCTGGACATGGACATGGACATGGACATGGACATGGACCTGGACCGGGACCGGGACCGGGACATGGACCCGGACCCGGACCCGGACCCGGACCCGGACCCGGACCGGGACCTGGACCTGGACCTGGACCTGGACCTGGACCTGGACATGGACCTGGACCTGGACCTGGACCTGGACCTGGACCTGGACATGGACATGGACCTGGACATGGACCCGGACCCGGACCCGGACCCGGACCCGGACCCGGACCCGGACCGGGACCGGGACCTGGACCTGGACCCGGACATGGACATGGACCCGGACATGGACCCGGACCCGGACCCGGACCCGGACCCGGACCCGGACCGGGACCGGGACCGGGACCTGGACCTGGACCTGGACATGGACATGGACCCGGACCCGGATCCGGACCCGGACCGGGACCCGGACCCGGACCTGGACCTGGACCTGGACCTGGACCTGGACATGGACATGGACCCGGACCCGGACCCGGACCCGGACCCGGACCCGGACCCGGACCGGGACCTGGACCTGGACCTGGACCTGGACCTGGACATGGACCTGGACCTGGACCTGGACCTGGACCTGGACATGGACATGGACATGGACCTGGACATGGACATGGACCGGGACCTAGACTTGGGCTCCGTCGTCTCCGGGGTCCCCCGGCCGCCGGGTCGACCAGTTCTCCCCGCGGACCTGGAATTGGACTTAGACTTGGACTTCGACTTGGACCTGGACCTGGACCTGGAACCGGACCGGGACCGGGACCTGGACATGGACATGGACCTGGACCTGGACCTGGACCTGGACCTGGAACTGGACCGGGACCGGGACCGGGACCGGGACCTGGACATGGACCTGGACCGGGAACTGGACGTGGACGTGGACGTGGACCTGGACCTGGACCTGGACCTGGACCGGGACCGGGACCTGGACTTGGGCTCCGTCGTCTCCGGGGTCCCCCGGCCGCCGGGTCGACCAGTTCTCCCCCCGAGGACTTGGGCTCCGTGGGCCTCAGATACCTATCCTCTACTTGTGTCCTGAACGATCGGTGTGCCGAGTTCGTCTCTTTTTATTAAGATTAAACGTGTAAACGAGAACCACTGAAGTTTAAATAGTACTCTATTTTTATTCTCCTCGCCGGTGGACGGTCCTCCGTTGCGGCGGCAGCGAGGGGAAAACGACAACGAGGACAACAGAAGGAAACTCTAGCTCTCGACGTACTCGTGCCGGCTGAGGCCTCCCTGCTGTCCACCTTCCGTGGAATCGCAGGGACGTTGGAGAAAAATGCTTCCGGGTCCTAGGTCCCAGGTCCTAGGTCCCAGGTCCCAGTTCCCAGGTCCCCAGGTCCCCAGGTCCCCAGGTCCCCAGTGCCCCGTCCGCGGCCGTCACTGAGCGGAGAAATGCGCACCAGGAGGATCGGGTTCGTCTTCGTGTCCCCGCCGCCCTGCTGCTCCCGATTCCGATGCGGCCCG
>NW_027175292.1:97500-115000 GCF_028021215.1 Eschrichtius robustus | reverse complement strand
GGAGGCAAAGTAGAAGGTGTATGGAGATAAGGTTTGGGGGAAGGAGAAAGAGATTTTTGTCCTAAAGGTAGTCATTTATCAATGGAAAAGAAAGAAAACAAGGGACAAGCTAAAAATGGGCACAGACAGTTGGAAAAGGTGTGTGAAGAAAAGTGTCTTTGGAAAGGAATTGGATCCGTGGTCAGGACTGGATAAGATGAGGGTGGATTCAAAGACAGAAATGAGTTTTTGTATCAACATGAAACCAGTGCAAAATTAGAATTTAGTTGTCTCTCTCTGTTAAAAGGACCAGGTTTGGGTTTAGGGTTTGGGTTTTTCTTCTATCGGTCTGCTCTGCCCATCATGAGAGATTAGATTAGATTAGGAAAGGTTTTTTCCTTTATCTTTAAGGAGAGAGAGAAAGAAAGAAAGAGAGAGAGAGAGAGAGAGAGAGAGAGAGAGAGAGAGAGAAAGAGAGAGAGAGAGAGAAAGAAAGAGAGAGAGAGAAAGAAAGAAAAGAAAAAGAAAGAAAGAAAGAAAGAAAGAAAGAAAGAAAGAAAGAAAGAAAGAAAGAAAGAAAGAAAGAAAGAAAGGAAGGAAGGAAGGAAGAAAGGCTTATGTCTTTGTCAAAAGTCATCACTTATTTTCTAGGTTGCCTTTATCAGGTCTTGGAGGACTCACATCAACTTAGTCCTCTCGATATTCAAAGAACCAGGTTTGGCTCAGAACTGAAGAAGAAGCTTCTCTCTCTGCCTAGCAAGTCTTTCCTTGGGATGTTGGTGACATGGCTAACGAAGCACTGTTTCACAGTGACCTATCAGATTAAGTGCTTTACAATCTTTTGGATATTTTGGACACATTTGCTCAAAAATTGAAGGACAGATGAAGTCCTTTGGACTTCGAACGCACTTTGAGATAGGATCCAGGAGGAGAGGGCCCTCAAAATAGCTCAAAAATGTGTTCTCTCTCCTGAGAAATGAGAGAGATGAAACTGAGTAAGTTTCTTGGAGAGGTTCGATGACACGGGAAAGTGTTGTCAAAGAGGAAGGAACAACGTGAAGTCTTCTTTGGCTTGTGTCTGTACACCGATGTGTTCTAACTGTTCCAGAAATGATGGGATCTTTCTTCCTGGAAGTCTTCTCTGCCCTGGCATAAAGTGTTGTCTGTTATCGTCAAAATGGAGGCTCACACGAAAGGGGCTGAACCCAGTATCAGGGAGATGTTCTAACCGACTTTCACGCCAAGGCAGTAACAACAGCCTGTGGAAAGATGGTGGGGGTGGCGGGGCACACGTGGATCAGGTCCATTCTGTCCTTTCAACAGCCGGTCGGGGCTATGGCAGACGGGAGACGTTGGCCCAGCCGGTTGCTCCCTGGCCAACCTCCCCCCTCCCCCACACCTTGCATTCCTTCACCCGCCCATGGTGCCTCCAAGATGACTCCAATTGTAAATAGACATTGGCAGGAAGACTTCTACAGTCTACCGGCAACGTCTGACCTGTCATGCTTGTAACCCTGGGGGGGAAAAATCATTTTTCTCTATGGAAAGAAAACCTCCTCTCTCTGGACCCTCTGAACCCCAGCCACTGGATTTCATTCCACTGCCACTTAGTAGGGGTCATCCAAACATCCTTGTATGTTTTCCGTGTGGGTTGAAGTCTTCCCTCGCTGCAAGCCTGATGTCCTCACCGTGGCACAGAGACTGTTAAAAAAACAAAATGTGTTTGCCACTTGGGGTCTACCTTCCACAGCCTCCCGTGTGATCAGATCAAGGCACCCGCTTCTCTGGGCAAATCCTACAATCCTTCACAAAAGCTCTTGTAAACTTTTTGGAACCGTCACTCGTCCAGTCACCCTCAATCATCAGGCAAGGTCGGCAGAACCGATGGAAAAACTGGACTCCAAGAAGAACAAGAATGACTTACATGGGGTTGAATGAACTGATGAATAGGATGACAATGTGTATGACTACTTGTGTAAAATAGGACTGCTTGGGGAAGCGGGGGATAGATAACTTAGGAGGTTGAGATGAACATATACACATTACTGTACATAAAGTAGGTAATCAACAAACACCTCCTACTATATAGCACAGGAAACTCTACTCACTACTTTGTAATAACGTATGAGAGAAAAGAATCTGAAAAAGAATATCTATATAAAGTATTTTGATATATATATATATATAAAGAGAGAGAGAGAGAGAGAAAAACAGAGAGAGAGAGGGAGAGAGGGAGAGAGGGAGAGATTAGGACTGATTGTTAAATCTTTTGTTTTCCAGATACAAGGAAAAACAAAAACAAACAAACAAAACCCAATTTTCTTCTTTTATTTTTAAAGGGGGACGTCCATTTGGTAACTTATACCTCTGTCAGCAGGATAGAATCACTGATCTTTTTCTCCCTACTTTCCTTAATTCAGAAACTCTCAGGGAGGCTTCTTATTTCCCTGGCAATAGAGTTATTTGCATATGTTACTTGGAGGCCAAAATTATGTTTCCATAAAACGGGGATACACACTTGTGGATATGAAATTCTGGTCTTACTCACTTCCCTTAGGGTGTTGTTCTTAACCTGAAAACTGGACTGCATCCCGAAGTTTTTTGAGTTCCCTCCAATATCTGGCTACGACTCTCTCCATGAACGTTTTGCCATTTTCTCCCACCCTTTTGACTTGGCATCACTGAGAACTAAAACGGCCCTTTGCCTGAAGCCCTGCAAACGGAAGCTAGAGAACTTGACGAAAACCTTAGAGAAACGGCCACAACGGCTCCTATGGAAAAAGTCCTCGTTCCTGTTTCTGTGAGAGCCACTCTGAAATTTGAACCAAACACCCGACGACATCATCAGAGTTATTTCAAACTTCTAAAGTTGCTTCGACCCTGACATCTAGAAATCTCCTTGACTCAGAGACAGACAGACAGACAGACAGACAGACAGACAGACAGACAGACACACACACACACACACACACACACACACACACACACACACACACACACACACACACGAGTCACCAGCTCAGCTTTAATATGTTCCAAGGAACTTTCAGAGGAGGGAACTGTTGGGCTCCAGAGTAGGCCGCCCCAAAATGTGCCTCCATGCTCTATTGCTTATTTTGAATTCAAGTGACCTAAGAACCGGCCAGCACAAGAGGGACACACTGGCCCTCCTTTCTGTCCTCCTGCGGAGGAAGATCTCAAGTGAAGACGTCTGCTTTCACGCGTGTCCATGATTCTCAAATGGTGTAGTGGGGTTTCCTGGGTTAGGAAAAGGAGGGGACTCCTTTTGCCTGGAAAAAAAGCCTGTTTCTCACACATCCTCCTCCCATCCCTTCCTCTCTCCCTCCTTCCCTCCCTGCAGTTTGGAGGGGGCAGCCTAAGGGTGGGGGAAATTGGGGAAAGAAAAAAGAAAAAGCCATTCATTAAAGAGAAGCTCGAGGCAAAGTCAAACGCTCCGACTTGACCGGAGAGCTTTCTGCATTTGAATGGAGCGATTGAACGAGGCCCTGCCGAATGAATCGTCCGGACCTCCCCTCCCCCGCTCCTGGCAAAGGTCAGTCCAGGGGACTTAGGAAGGAGCGCTGGAGAAGGAACGGGGGTGGGGGTGGGGGTGGGGGCGGGAACAACAGACAATAGCCGCTGCCTGCCTGCCTGCCTGCCCGCCCGCCGGGCTGAGGCCTGAGGGCTGAGGGCCACGCTGGCTCCTGCAACACAATCCCTTCCAGGAAACTGCTGTGATGACTATTTGGCAGTGAATGATCAAATCTGAACTCTCTTGGCCTATTTCTGCAAAAGGCCCGAGTCTCAGCTACGACAGATTCTCTGGATTTCTTGGCACATGGACTGACCCGCACCCTCCCATCCTGTCAGATCCTCCTTTGTACACACACCTCCACTGGAAGGGTTCTTTGGCCTCGTCCAGAAAACGAACAAGCAAGAACAAACACACAAACAGACTGAATTGATGTGTTGGTATTTGTTGGAAAGAAACATGCTCCTCTCACACACCTGAGGGCAGGAAGCGAAGGCAGGTTCTCAGCGGGGGGGGGGACGGGGAACCTGAACCGAGGTCGGTCAGCGGTCCCCCCCCAACCTCTCTCCCAGGTCACGTGGGCCTCCCCTCCCCGCCTCTCTCTACGCCCCCCTGCCCTGGTTCTGATATTTCACTTGGGAAACTTCTCTAGGCCGACCGAGATGCCAGCTTGCTGTCCTGCTGCTTCATGTCCATCTCTACCAGCCGTGCCCAAAAGGCACGTGAAATCATGGACAGCAAATAGCGCCCCCAGAGCTGTGTGTGTGTGTGTGTGTGTGTGTGTGTGTGTGTGCGTGTGCGTGTGCGTGTGCGTGTGCGCGCGCGCGCCAATTTTCCAGGAAGCGGTGAGGGAGCAAAGGGAGGGCTGGGTGAAGGAATCCTGGGTGCCTGTCATCGCACACCCCGCAGAGCACCATTTATTTCCTTCTCCATGTCTGAAAGACACTTAGTCCTCATTTCAGCAACTTGATGGTGATTCCCCTTCTAAATACGTGACAAAACCTATGAAGTACTGGACTCATTGAATCTGTAACTGCTAACAGGGCCCAAGGAGTTTTCAATCGATGGCAGGAAAAGAAATGATCCTGAACATAAAACTGCCAAGAATTCCTATAGATGGAGTTATCATGGACCGACTTCTGGTGATACGTGCCATGGGGGCTCCCAATTGACAAACCGGAATGGGATAGGTAGACCCAGTCATCCCATGTTTTACCTCAAGCTGGAGAAGCAGAGAATATCATCTAAAAGCCTACCTTCATGGCGTCTCAGTGCTCAGGGCTCTTCCTTCTCGGGGATCTCGTGTTCTGTAGGGATAATTCACGTGCTGGGGCAGTAGGTTCCCAATATCAGCTTGTGAAATGGATTAAATGATGTCTTCCTTTTAAAAAGATAAAGATTATTTGGAAAAGTTATTAATAGTGAACACATGATGTTATCCTCTCTGATCTATAAACTAGAGTTGACCGTTGAACAACCAACATGGAGGGTTACGGGTGCCGAGCCCACGCACTGTGAAAATCCATGGATAACTTCACAGTCAGGGCCCTGTATCTGCGCTTCCACCTCCGGGGACTCAGCAACCACAGATCCTGCAGTGCCATAGTGCACGGCTATGGAAAACATCCACCTATGAGTCACACACACACACGCACACACGCACATGCACAGGTTTCAACTTTGTTGTGTTAATTCTTGTGGCCACTCATCCTTGACATGTGCGTGCATACCTATTTGAACAGTAATGTAACAGGTAACCCCCATCACTTGTGTTCTACTTTTTTACTGACCATTGAAACTTAGTTCCTGATTGACCCTAGGGTTTGTAATTATGTTTACAACTTCATAAAAATAGAAAGTCCCTCACTGATCGACAGCGAGTGTATGAAAGGAAAATTGACCCATTCTGACTCAGGGCAACTTTTCCTGGTTTTGAAAGACACACACCCATTCGGTAGTGCTTACGTATGTCCAAGTACTGATCCACTGAAGTGGGGTTGCTTTCTTTCTTGGTACCAAACTTTGCATTCTCAAAATACTTCGCCATCTACCTATTTATGCTGTAGATTGGTAGTAATAGACAATCTCCAAACGTCTGAACCTTGTCTCAATCGTGGGGCTCACACATTCTTTATAGAGTCAGTATATTCCCAGCATTCATTTCTTGATGTGAACTAGGTGAGGAATTTGCCATTGTGACGTTAGAATTGGCACCTCCTTGGTGTGAGGACACCAAGGGATAAGGCACCACTGAAGAATGTCCTTCCTTCACCATGCTGAGACTATTTTATTCAGTGTGAATCCTCTCATGTCCTACAAGTGCTGGCTCCATGGCGAATGGGATTCTCCCATGCATTGCATCGGATTTCTTCTACAGCGGTGATTATGTGGTCTGGCCCAAGACGACGGCCTGCTGTCCTCCTAGTAAAGCTTGTGCTGCCTTCCCTACCGCGTCAGGGATGCATCCCACTCTGAGCTGTCTGTGTGTGCTGAGGCTGGAGCGCCAACTGAAGGTTCTTCCACCGTGGTTCCAGGCTTAGGGTTTCTCCCCACATGATTTTCCTCGGCTTAAAGAGGGTAATTTCTGGCTGAAGGCTCTACCTCACTGATCTCAGACACAGGGTTTCTGCTGTGTGTGACTTCCCTGGTGTTTATAAGGACGAGTGCACTGGGTAATGTCTTACAAGATGTGTCAGGAAAACTACTTTCTCAGGGGAGTCTGCGGTGGGCATTACCTGCCCTTCTCCCCTAGTGGCCAGGCTTCTCTCCACACTGACTCGAATGAGCCTGGAGCCCACCTGGATTCAGGACTCTGGGAAATCCTCTTGCATCCTCCTCATCTCTCCTCCTGCTCCAGCTGTGAAAGCACATCTGATTGGTGCAGCCGATAACTTGTTTCGTGGGAAACATGGACCTGGATTTGGAGCCCTGCGTTGGAACCTGCGTGTGGTCTTCAGGTTCACGTCAGGAGGAGGAGCGAGGCGAACGAACGTTAAAGAGCAGCACCACGGGGAAGGGCGTCCTGAGCACGGGGAAGTACTCCCAGCCCTTCCCCAGAGCAGGAGGGACGCTGACTTTGGGCTCAGGTATTCAGGAACTGTCTGCTGATGCTCAGGCCCCAGACCAGAAACAGACTGTGAAATCCTTTGTTTTTCTAACGAGGGTGAATCCATTGTTCCATAGTGGATCGAACATTATTTTCAGAAAAACATATTCAATAACATCAGCTCCCTCGGAAGGCCAACCACCCCCCACCCCACCCCCCAACCCCACCCCCCCATCCTCATGAACTCTCTTTTAAAGGGAAAATGTCTGCTATGATGACGACTGTTGTGCCACACTCTGCCACGGTTTCAAGAGCAGAGGAGCTGGTTAGGAACTACCTATCACGTTGATCCATCCACTGGATGCAGGCGTGCCATGAGGTGAGTGTCCTGCACTGTTCTGAGTGTTAGATATGGAGCAGAAAGGAAGACGTGTGATTGTGGCCAGAAATTGTCCATCCTGGTGGGATCCTGAAAAAAAAAAAAAAATTAAAAAGAAAGAAAGAAAGAAAGAAGCACATCCCCTTCAGGCAGATGTGGATGCTCTGTAAGTGTATAGGCATCGGCGTGGTGGGGGGCAGAATACGCAAAGCTCCTCTGGGTAATCTTTTATCAGATAAATGGCTGTGGACAGACTCACCCATGGACACCAGATAACTGAGGTCCTCCAGCAGCACAGCTCTAGACAGCGTCCCCTGGAATTTGCTCATCAGGGCGCACTCTTCCTGGGTGAAGGTCGCACACACCCTTGAGACTCACTGATATTTAAAGACATGGTGGATATTCTGGCTCGGCCTGCGCCATCCCCACAATGTCCAAAGGTGACGGTCGAGATGACAAAACTGGAGAAAGACAGGTGTGTCTATCGCAAGCTCAGACACTGTTTGAGGTGCAGTTGACTATTCCCTTGGGTTGACTGGACACGTGCCTTTCAGATGCATCACGGAGATACGCACACTCCTGACTCAGGGTGACCTCATCGCAAGGGGATATGACATGAGGGGTGTTGAGCAATAACCCGGACCTTACACACGCACACGCACACACACACACCCCCCCCACACCCCCCCACACCCCCCCCCCACACACCCCCCCCACACACACACAAAAGAGGTTCGCGGGAGTAAAAGGTTAACGTTACCTCTGTTGACACCCACGACTGTACCTAGTTGTCACGAGACAGGAAGCTCAACTATACATTTAACCCTTATCTGTTCCTGTGCTTTCTTGCAGAAAATCCTCCTGCGCTTCTTTCGCCTCGTGGAAGCGCTTGCTCTTCCCCATAGGTAGCCACCGTGGAACCAGCTGCTGCTGATCCAAGAATTTGGAGGATTTCCGGAAATGATCAGTGATCCCGAGACAGACTCTCCCTTCCGTGATCAAAGCGACTCGGGGAGCTGTCTCTCGCCCCCCCCCCCCCCCCCGCCCCCACATCCCCACCCCCCACCCCCACCCCGCACACCGCCTTCTCCCTTGTGTACAAGCTATGTCTTTTCATTAAAACGTTTTGCCTTGTTAGCCTTAGAGTCTTGTGGAAGCGATCTTCATTTCTATGGTACTGCTGTGCAAGAATCTGGAAAGGGCCCGGTAACGGGTATGTCTGTAGCTCCCTCCTAGAGCTGGCCTGTGTCTACGTACGGATCCGAGTGCCACAGTTAACTTGTGAAAGAGCTCTCTTGAACTGGCTTAGAAGGAAGCACTCCCGAATTCAGTCCACTAGAAAGGGACCCGCCCGAAGGTTTTTGCAAGTTCACGTGATCTAGGATGAACCCTTCAGCCGAGATATAGCCAAGGTCAAGGGATGGGTTTTATGAAACTAGGCAGGTCTTTAGCGTGATCAGCATTCGAGGTCAACCTTTTCTTCTATCTACGTCGACCCCAAATCCAATAAGTTCACGGGAGTGAACCGAATTCGTCAGCAAGAAAAAGAACTTGGGGGGTGATGGCTGACGTCGTCTAAAGTCTCAGGAGATGTTCACGGGTCATCTCATCGTCATGGGATTTAGAACAAGTGATTTCGATAGCTCTAGGTGGAGGAACTCCTTAAGAAAGGTTATGTGTTGTGGTATGTATGTCTACTTAAAAAGAGTTTCTCCCAGACCTTTGGGGTCACTTTAGAAACTTTAGAGTTGGCGTAAGTGGAATGATGGGGAATTCGTGGAACGTCTAGATCGTTTCCAAAGATAACCTATGGAAACGTTCTTGGCTCAACAAGTCTCAGTGGACCTACTTCTGTCTCTTTATTACAGAAGGAGCTGTAAAACTAAAACTAACTGTAAAACTAAAGATGTTTCGATGTATGACTCCACACCTCTGGCATCACTTTGGGGGAAAGAAATTTTGAAAAAGTGACGCTGTGTGAAAATGTATGCTTCTAGACATGATGGAATGGAATCATCCATTTGCCGGTCCAGAAACACTGGTGTCACGGACCCCGTTCACCGTGGCTTCCTAGTTCCTGTTCATGACCGATTCAGGTTTCTAAGGGTTCTGAATTCTGATTGTCTTTTTCTTGTTTTCTTCTCCATTCTTGTCTCAAAGAACTTTACGTTCCAGAAATATATTTTACTTACCAAATCACAGATTGTCCGTTTGTTACAAAAACTTTTAGGTTGAGAGATTTTCTCTTTCTTTCTTTCTTTTTCTTTCTTTCTTTCTTTCTTTCTTTCTTTCTTTCTTTCTTTCTTTCTTTCTTTTCTTCTCTTCTCTTCTCTTCTCTCTCTCTCTCTCTCTCTCTCTCTCTCTCTTTCTTTCTTTCTTCCCCCAAGTCTGTGCATTGTGTTTCTTTCACTTTGTTCTGTTCCTAGGTACTAAGGATTTCTTTTTAATGTCATTAGCTTAAATAAGGGGCTTTGCATTTTTTGGCGAAAGCACCAGAAAAATATTTTCTCATTAAGGGTCGGAATGTTGTTTGCCGGTGATGAGGCTCTCCTTCTGCCAGATGACTGACGATTGGATGGAGGAATATAGTACACATGAGTATGTTCACGAACACATACTGACGTTTCAGAGGACCTTAAATTAAAAACAGAGACCCTGGGCTTTCCTGGTGGCGCAGTGGTTGAGAATCTGCCTGCTGATGCAGGGGACACGGGTTCGGGCCCTGGTCTGGGAAGATCCCACATGTCGCGGAGCAACTAGGCCCGTGAGCCACAATTACTGAGCCTGCGCGTCTGGAGCCTGTGCTCTGCAACAAGAGAGGCCGCGATAGTGAAGAGGCCCGCGTACCGTGATGAAGAGTGGCCCCCGCTTGCCGCAACTGGAGAAGGCCCTTGCACAGAAACGAAGACCCAACACAGCCAAGAATAAAAATTTTTTAAAAATTAAAAAAAAAACACCAGAGACCCCCCTCGCCTCCCCCCTCCCCGCCCTGTAAAATTCATCTGAAGTGGAGAAAAAAACCTTGCTAAAAATCCTTTTCCTTTTCATTCGATCAACATGGTGCATGGATTTCCTAGCAGAAACTTAAGCGAGGTGCATGTTCATCGTTCAGCAGAATTCTAATTTTCTAGTTCTAAGGAAAACTGCTAAAACGAATGAGGATAACACCTTCCCATGCAATCCTTAGGGAAAGCTCCCACCCAATTGAGTGAAAGGAAACTTGGTTTGGAAACAAACGAGTCTTCATTTGGCGACCTTTGGTAGAAATGAGGTGAGGGAGGGAGGGAGGGAGGGAGGGAAGGAGGGGAGAGAGAGAGAGAGAGAGAGAGAGAGAGAGAGAGAGAGAGAGAGAGGAGAGAGGTGTCTCACTTTCCATGGTTCCAGTGTGTACACATTTCAATGACTAGTGACTAGGTGAAATCGCACCAAGAGCCTAACTACGTGTTTCGAATGTCAGTTTCCACAATTGATGAACGGTAGCTGCGTGAAGTCCAAAGTTTGCTGCTGCCTGTTCAGTCTGCAATGACTCCACAAATAACAAACGTGCGTGCCCCCGTGTCCAGTGACCGATCCTCTTTCAGAGCCTGTCGGTGATTGCCTGGTGTGTATGTGTCTGTTTTCCGGGTCACACGCAGTGTGTCGTGGTGTTGTCCCCAGCCCCGGTCTCCCCCGTCCGTGGAAAATAAAAAGAAAGAATTGCCCGAGGACGACGAAAGTGCGGCTAAGAAACCCAAAATGATGACACTGGAAGTCCACTTGGATGGGGTTAGGAGACACCTGAGCATGCCTAGGACAACACTGTCACCGTGTGAGAGACCAGCGCAAGGAGAGCTGAAGAATACAAAGAAGAAAAAGGAGGAGGGGGGAGGGGGGAGGGGGGGGAGGACAGGCTGAAGATGTCTCCAGGCGATGACGTTGGTGAAAACGTTCCCATTCAGAAAAGCACTTCGAGAGATAGTTCTGGACCCACAGAGCACAAAGGGTTATCGTGTTGGAGGCTGATCTTCAGTTAGGGGAACAACAAACAAACAAACAGAAAAACAAACAAAAAATAGGACTGCTTATCCAGAGGTAGAAAAGATACCACGCCAAGAAGGCGAGCACTGTTGAAAACTGCTGTTCCTAGGATTTTACAAAATGAATCAGATGCTTTCATGTCGATGCTTTCCATGACAGTCCACTAAATAAATCGTAGTTTGGCTCTTTTTATATTCTCTACCTTTTAAATGGTGAGTGAGTAAGAGAGTTTTTAAATGTTTTGATACGATTTTTTATTTTTCCCCCCCTTTTGGTACGATTTTTGAATGTCGTGGGACAACGGTATTTTTCCCCCGTGGAGGTGAACAAGATTGCTTTTTTGAGCTTCAGCTTTCAGGGTCATTTTAGGGTCCTGAACTGCCCTGCCCAGTGAGCCCTGTGTGTCGTTGTGCCCCTTTAGAAGTGCTGGTGCTTGATGACATCATGATATCGAAATCTTGATTGTTGACTTACAAAACCACTGTTGGGAGTTTGTTTGTTGCCTTAATCTCCCTTACCTATTGCACTCACGTGACTGTCCACTCTTTGTCTCTCTGTTTCTCTCTCTCTCCCTCTCTCTCCCTCTCTCTCCCTCTCTCTCCCTCTCTCTCCCTCTCTCTCTCTCTCTCTCTCTCTCTCTCTCTCTCTCTCTCTCTCTCTCTCTCTCTCTCTATAGATATACACGTACGGACACAGAGAGCGCTAACAGTGTGTCCGTACCTATAGCTACATAGGTGTGGGTGTTGATACAGATAGACATGTTACATGTCTTCTTCACCCCCTCCGTGGGCACTTAGTGGAGTTACTGGGTCGCATGGTAGTTTTGTGTGCAGTGTTTTGAGGGACTTCCGTACTGTTTTCCATACTGCTGTCTTTTGTCGGAGAGCCATTCTGTCACCCGCCAGGTGACATCTCTGAGTCCTCCAGCATGCCACGGTGGTGGTGGTCTCTCTCAGCTTGAAAAATACGTGTGCGATCAGGAGCCACTTTTTCTGCCTTTACGAACTTGCTGTCGCAACTCCAGATCCTGGGCCTGTCCGAATATCTTTGTCAAGAGAAATGCGTGCGCTTCTTTGGTTCCCCATTTATTTTTCTTAACTAAAAAAATGTTTTGTGTTTCATTTTTGTTTGTTTTGTTGTTGTGTTTCCGTTTTGCTTTGTTTTTTTTACTAAAAAAAGTTGTTTTCTTTCCTTTCTTTTTTTTTTTTTCTCCTAATTAATGAACATGTTCTGTTCGGGCCTCCTGCCCACTTTTCTCACTGGGTTGCTTGTTTTCTGGAGGCTGAATTGTGTGAGGCCTCGGTCTGTTTTGGATAGGCTCCCCTTACGGGATATGCTTGGGCTTGTCCTAGGCCTTTATAGGTCCATGTATACGTGCGCCACGAGCATAGGTAATACGTGTATGTATGTTATCCGTGCGTGCTTTTTCCTTTGTTTTCAAGGCCAGAGTAGTTCTACAGCTTGACTTCTTTGCTGGTATGGTTTGGTGTGGTCTTGGTGGGACTACGGTTGGTTGTCGATACTTACCGCACTCCACACACACACACCCCCACCCCCACGCACACGCACCCGCTCGCGCTCAGAGTGTTGCATTGTGTAGATGTACCGGAACTCAGCTTCTTTAGTGGATGGCTATGGACTCCACCCTCGCCCCCTGCCCCCCCACCCCCACCCGCCCGCATTCCCCCAACCCCCGCCTGCCTCACCCCCCCCCCCCACCCCCGCCCGTGGTTGTGGTCAGTCCATTTTGAAATCCATGTTCTCGTGACCGCAAGTGCATTTTCCCCCCACCCACGCACCCATGTGTTGTCTTTGGACTTTGTCGCCGTCTAGGCACAGATAGATGTTTATTTCCACTTGTGTGGGGGTCAGAGTGTATCCTTCCTTTCCTTTCTAGCTTCTGGGCTTTGCGTGTCTGCTTCCGAAAGACCTCCTCCGTTCGAGAAAGGATGCATTCCTGCGTTGTTCTCTGAGCGCTGGCCTGGTTTCGGTTTGCCAGTCCCCGCCTTCCCTTCCTCCCTCCCTCCCTCCGTCCGGGCAGCCGGGGATCTTGCTCGTGCCCCTCTGGGCAGCCCGTGCCAGCCTCCCCGGGCACCGCCGGCGTCTCCGTGGGATTTCCCCCCGCCCAGGAATCGCGTGGGGAGCGCGTCTCCTCCGAGGCAGCCTCCCGGCGACATCTTCCCGGCTTCCCCCGCCCCCCCACCCCGTCTGCTGCCGGGGTCGCGCCGTGTCGTGCCGACCCGGGGGCTAGCTCCGAGACGGACGCCTCGGGGCCGCGCCAGACGCCCGCCGCCTCGCCCCGGGCTGAGCTCGGGCGTTTGGGCGGCCCGGCGGCGCTGCAGCGTCCTCGGTGGCCGGCCGGCGACCGGGATCCGGCCCGGGGACGTTGGAGCCGGTTGTCAGGAGCCACCTGGCGGCCGCTTTTATATTGTCCCTTGTCTCTGGAGCTCCGGCGACCTTCGTGAGGGCTGTGACTCGGCCGCCGGGCCCGAGGCAGATTTCCGGGAGCCAGGCGACGCTGGTGGCGACTGTCCCGGTGGCGCCCAGGCGTGGGCGCCTCCTGCTGTCGCTTGAGATTGGGCGTGCAGGTCTGTGAGGGTGGGACCGTCGCCGCGCTCTCGAGCCGGTTTGAGGGGCCGCCTGGCTTGGTCGACCAGCATCCGCCCGCGCCCCTCCGGCCGCGGGGACCGACCCGGCCATCCGACCCGACCTGGGCCGGGCCGCCGCGGTGGGAAGGGAGAGGGTCTTTCGCGCCCTCCGGAGCGCCTGTGGATGGGCGGTCGGGCCTTCTCCTGGCTCACCCTTCGGAGTGTTCGTTCCCCGACCCCCTCCCTCCCCGGGTCCCCACAGCGCCCCGCTCCGGAGGTGGGGACCGGCCCGGGCCCGTGCGTTTAGGCCGGTGGAGGGCGCGCGTGGGTCCCGGTGGTCGGATTCTTTCTGACCGATGTTTTTCCGAGTCGGACTCCAGAGGTGGGGACCGGCCTGGGCCGCGAGGGGTGACCCGGAGAGACCGGCAAGGGCCAACACGGGTGCGGTCCCTCGTGGGCTCCGGTCGCCTGGGAGGCGCCTCCCTGGGAAAATGTTTTCAAGTCCCCCTGGGTCCGGGGACGTGGACGGACCGGGCCCTGCTCGCGCGGGTGGCCGGGGAGGGCGCACCCGGCCCTTCAGCGTGCCCACGTGGGTTCCCGGTCGGCGGACGCGACTTTTTCTCACCCTGCCCCGCCCCCTCCTCCACCGCGAGTCCCGGCCGGGGGGTGGGGACCGGCCCGAGCCTTACTGGGTGGCCCGGATAGGGCGGCCTGGGCCCGGGCGCGGTCCCTCGTGGGGCCCGCTCGTCGGAGGCGGCCGAGTGGGATATTTCTTTTTCTCTAACCAAGTCCTCGCCCGGAGACTCGGAGGGACCGGTACCTGCCCGCGCGGGCGAACTGGGGAGGGCGACCCCGGCCCGCTCGCTGCCTCTCCCACGTTTTCCCGCCCCTCCCGCCCCGCCCCGCCCCGCCCCCACTTTGCCACCACGCTCCTCGGGTCGACCAGATGGCCCCGAGAGCTCCGGGACTGGTGTGGATGGGGAAGTGTTGGGGACAGGTGGCGGGACCGAGGTCCCGGGGACCACCCCTGCGATTCGTGGATGGGCCCCGCTGCCGGGCGTCGTGATTTTTTTCGCCCGAAATGGGCCTTTTTTGCCACCAGGTAGGTGCTGACACGGTCTTCCTTGGCGTCTGTCGCTGAGGACTTGGGGACTCCGGACGCATGCAGGGCTCTGGGCTTGGGACTGCCGCCTGGCACCCGAACCGGCCCTTGCCGCTTGAGCCGCCCGCCTGGGCCTGCGCGCCGGCTCTCGTGTGTGCGCCCGGCTGACCCGGCCCGCGGTGCCGCCTCCGGTCTCTGGCTCACCCGAGGGCGGCGGGGCGAGGTGGCGCGTGGGTCTTCCACCCCGTGTGACTCCCACCCCCCGCCGCAGGCACCCGGTGGTGGCTGAGACGGCCCCACCCCGCAGGCTCCGTGCCACGTGTCAGGCGTTCTCCTGGCGGGGTCGTCGGCCAGTGTTGCCTGAGAGAAAGAAAAGGAGGTGGTAGGGGGGGGGCTGGGGCTGCGGCTGCCGGTGAGGCTGAAGCAGGCTCCTCGGATGATGGTCCTCACCGTGCCCCTCCCCTTCGGGGCTTTCTGGCCCCTGGCTCGCTGGATTGACTGATCGATGTGGTGATGTCGCGCTCTCCTGGGCCGGACCTAAGTCGCGCTAGACGAGGGACGGACGTTCCTGGCGAACGGGACCGCTCTTCTCGTTCTGTCCGCGGGCCCCTCGCCTCTCTTTTCACACCCTCCCGGCCTGTCGAGGGGTGTGGGGGAAGGCAGGGGTGGTGGTCTCCGGCCCTGACCCTCGGTCTCCCGCCCCCTGCCTCATGGCGCGGGCGGGTCCATGGTCCTCGGACGCAGCAGACACTCTCGCTTCGCCTCCTTGGCGTGTGCCTCGCGAGCGGTCCTCCCCGCGTCGTTGGGGGGGGCCGTCCCGCCGCTGCGCTGCGCGCCCCTGCTGGCGCGTGAGCGTGCCTTGCTTGGCCGTCGGTGGTGCCCCTGGAGCGCTCCAGGTTGTCCCTCAGGTGCCCGAGGCCGAGCGGTGGTGTCGTTCCCTTTTCCCAGCGTGCTCCTCGGGTCCCCACCGCGGTGGTGTGTCCCCTGAGTGGCTCTCTTGGGGGGGGGGTCGAGACGGTAAGGGAGGCGTGCCTCTGTTTCCCCCCCTCGGTGGGGGGCCGGGTGCCGCCTCGTCGCGGTCGTCCCCCAACGGCTGTGCTGTTGGGGGGATCGTGTTGGGCCGGGGGGCGGCTGAGGTTGTGCCCCCGGCTGTGGCCGCGAGCGCTCCTGTGGGCCGTGTGCTTACCCATACCGCAGACCCCCCCCACCCCGCCCATTCGTGGACTGGGCGGCTTGTGGAGCGCCTCCGCGGGCCCAAAGGGGAGACGATGGGTGGGGGATGATGCACCCTCGGTGAGAAAGCCTTCTCTAGCGATCCGAGAGGGAGCCTTGGGGTACCGGACCCCCCAGCCGCTGCCCCTCCCAAGCGTGCAGTCGCCACGGTGGCGACTGCCAGAGCACGTGGGCAGAGCCCCTCGCCTTCGCGGGAGGGCTTGCGCCGGCCCCGCGGTGGGGCCGTGCGCCGCTCTTTGCCTACCGCGGCCCGCGCCTCCCCCCTCTGAGTCGGGGGAGGGTCCCGCCAGGCCGGCGTCCGGCGCGGGGCCGCGTGTGCGCGTGTGCGTGCGCGTGCGGTGACCCCCGTGGCGAGCTCAAGGGGGCGGGGACGCCCGGGCGTCCCGACTCCCCTGTCCCGCAGCCACGAGGAGCCCGTCGCGCCTGCCCTCGCCGCGAGTCGCAGCCGGCGGCGGTGTGTGGGCGCGGTGCGGGTCGCCTCGCTCGGGAGCGTTTCCCTGGGGCGCGAGCCCCGGCGGTCGGACTTGGATGAAGGCGGATCTGGCGAGGACGGAGGGGCTGAGTTTGGGTGGACGGGTCCCTCCGTGGCACGCGGGGGAGACCGTCACACGCGGGCCCTGGCGGCGGGGCCGGGTCGTGGGGAGGCTCCAGGGTGGCTGGGGCCGGCCGGCGTCTCAGGCGTCGTGGGACCGCCCTCGTGTGTGTGGCGGTGGGACCCCGCGCTTGTTTTCCTGGTGGCCCGGTCGTGCCTCGGCCCTTCCTTTCCCTGGGCAGCGCCCCGCGCCTCTGCCCCGCGGCCCTCGCCGTGTGTGCGTGCCGCCCCCTCCCCGTCGCCGCCGGCCCTCCCCCGCCCCCACCCCATGACCCCCTTCCCCACACGTCCCCTTCCCCGTCTGGGACCGAGCCGGCCTCGCCCTCGTGAGGGTGTCGCCCCCCCCGGCCGCCTCGGCCGGCGGCGTCCCCGGGTGGAGTGCTCACGGTTCCTGAGGCGGGGAAGTCGGGCGCGGCGGAGGTGTGTGTGGGGTGGGGGCCGCGGGGCGGCCGGTGTGCGCGCGGGAGAGTGTTCTCGCGGGCCGGCCGCGGCTCGTGGGTGTTTGGCGGTGGTGGTCGCGAGCCCCGCGAGCGGGGCCCCTGGGGGGGCCCGAGGAAGGCCAGTCGGCGTCCTGGGTGCCGCGGGACCGCCCCTGCGCTGGAGGCCTCTGGCGGTGAGACCCCGTGTCGTGCCCCGGCGGCCGACTCGCGTCCGGGCCCTTAGGCCCGGCCCCCGGGCCCCCTCGCGGCGGCGCGCGGCCGCCCCCTCCCGCCACGGCTTCTGTGACGTCGCCGCCGCCTCTGTGCGACGGCGGCCGAGCCAGCCGCGCCTCGTCGGCCCTCTCTCCCGTCCGTCCACCCGGCCTCGTCCGTCGCGTCTCTGCCGACCCCCGGGCCGCGTCCCGGTGTGTTTCGCTCCCCGAGCCTGCCGCGGCTCCGCTCCGTGATCCGCCGCCACCGCCGCCCGTCTGCCGACGTCGTTGTGTGTTGGGCGAGGGGGGACCGCCGTCTGTCCCCACGCCGTGCCGCGCCCCGCCCCGGCGCGCTCGCCCGAGCGCGGGTCGTCGGGTCCCCGGCCAGCCGTCGTGGGCCG
>NW_027175292.1:82500-85000 GCF_028021215.1 Eschrichtius robustus | reverse complement strand
TGGACCTGGACCTGGACCTGGACATGGACATGGACCCGGACCCGGACCCGGACCCGGACCCGGACCGGGACCTGGACCTGGACCTGGACCTGGACCTGGACATGGACATGGACCTGGACATGGACCCGGACCCGGACCCGGACCCGGACCCGGACCCGGACCCGGACCGGGACCGGGACCGGGACCTGGACCTGGACCCGGACATGGACATGGACCCGGACCCGGACCCGGACCCGGACCGGGACCTGGACCTGGACCTGGACCTGGACCTGGACCTGGACCTGGACATGGACATGGACCCGGACCCGGACCCGGACCCGGACCCGGACCCGGACCGGGACCTGGACCTGGACCTGGACATGGACCTGGACCGGGACCTGGACCTGGACCTGGACCTGGACCTGGACCTGGACATGGACATGGACCTGGACCTGGACATGGACATGGACCGGGACCTAGACTTGGGCTCCGTCGTCTCCGGGGTCCCCCGGCCGCCGGGTCGACCAGTTCTCCCCGCGGACCTGGAATTGGACTTAGACTTGGACTTCGACTTGGACCTGGACCTGGACCTGGAACCGGACCGGGACCGGGACCTGGACATGGACATGGACCTGGACCTGGACCTGGACCTGGACCTGGACCTGGACCTGGAACTGGACCGGGACCGGGACCGGGACCGGGACCTGGACATGGACCTGGACCTGGACCGGGAACTGGACGTGGACGTGGACGTGGACCTGGACCTGGACCTGGACCGGGACCGGGACCTGGACTTGGGCTCCGTCGTCTCCGGGGTCCCCCGGCCGCCGGGTCGACCAGTTCTCCCCCCGAGGACTTGGGCTCCGTGGGCCTCAGATACCTATCCTCTACTTGTGTCCTGAACGATCGGTGTGCCGAGTTCGTCTCTTTTTATTAAGATTAAACGTGTAAACGAGAACCACTGAAGTTTAAATAGTACTCTATTTTTATTCTCCTCGCCGGTGGACGGTCCTCCGTTGCGGCGGCAGCGAGGGGAAAACGACAACGAGGACAACAGAAGGAAACTCTAGCTCTCGACGTACTCGTGCCGGCTGAGGCCTCCCTGCTGTCCACCTTCCGTGGAATCGCAGGGACGTTGGAGAAAAATGCTTCCGGGTCCTAGGTCCCAGGTCCTAGGTCCCAGGTCCCAGTTCCCAGGTCCCCAGGTCCCCAGGTCCCCAGGTCCCCAGGTCCCCAGTGCCCCGTCCGCGGCCGTCACTGAGCGGAGAAATGCGCACCAGGAGGATCGGGTTCGTCTTCGTGTCCCCGCCGCCCTGCTGCTCCCGATTCCGATGCGGCCCGCTCACTCGACTGCCGGTTGTCGGGCGCCACCTGCCGGTCGCTCGTTTTTTAAGAGGTCGACCAGATGGCTGGGCCGGCCTGGGTGGGCGGGGCTAATTTTTGAATGACGGAGGGAGGTGTTACAGTGGGAGGAGGGCAGGGGATGCTAGATCATGGGCCAGAGGCCAGAGGCCAGGGGGGCGGGGGATGGAAGCCACTCCAGTCTTCTTTTTTTGTGTTTGTTTGTTTGTTTGTTTGTTTGTTTGTTTGTTTGTTTTTTCTTTTTCTTTTTTAATTTTTAAAAAAATTTTTTATTTTTAATTTTTGGCTGTGTTGGATTTTCGTTGCTGCGTGCAGGCTTTCTCTACTTGTGGCGAGTAGGGGCTACTCTTCAGTGTGGTGCATGGGCTTATCATTGCGGTGCCTTTTCTTGTTGCATGAGCTCTAGGCGTGCGGGCTTCAGTAGTTGTGGCACACGGGCTTAGTTGCTCCGCGGCATGTGGGATCTTCCTGGACCAGGGATCGAACCCGTGTCCCCTGTATTGACAGGCAGATTCTTAACCACTGCGCCACCAGAGAAGTCCCTTATTTATTTATTTATCTATCTAACCATTCATTCATTCATTCATTCATTCACTTATTTACTTATGGCTGTGTTGGGTCTTCGTTTCTGTGCGAGGGCTTTCTCTAGTTGAGGCGAGCGGGGGCCACTCTTCATCACAGTGTGCGGGCCTCTCACTGTCACGGCCTCTCTTGTTGTGGAGCACAGGCTCTGTGGCTCACGGGGCCCAGCTGCTCCGCGGCATGGGGGATCCTCCCAGACCAGGGCTCGAACCCGTGTCCCCTGCACTGGCAGGCAGACTCTCAATCACTGTGCCACCAGGGAAGCCCTTTTTTGTTTTTAATAACGCTTTTCAAATTATTCATTCATTCATTCATTCATTCATTCATTCATTCAATTCCGTGCAGCGGAAGGATGGAGACTTAACCACTACACCGCCAGGGAAGCCCCTAGCCACGCTAGCCCTCATCCATGGATTTTAGGATCATTGAGAAATGCTACCATTCATCTGACTGGATGGACTTGAAACATCTTGTCCATGGATGCAGGAGAGATCCTTTGGAGGTTCCAGAACGTGGGTCTCTTGGCAAGGGCGTATCATGTTCAAGATGGAAAGGACTATGCCAACGATGGTCTCAG
>NW_027175292.1:62500-77500 GCF_028021215.1 Eschrichtius robustus | reverse complement strand
TCACACGAAAGGGGCTGAACCCAGTATCAGGGAGATGTTCTAACCGACTTTCACGCCAAGGCAGTAACAACAGCCTGTGGAAAGATGGTGGGGGTGGCGGGGCACACGTGGATCAGGTCCATTCTGTCCTTTCAACAGCCGGTCGGGGCTATGGCAGACGGGAGACGTTGGCCCAGCCGGTTGCTCCCTGGCCAACCTCCCCCCTCCCCCACACCTTGCATTCCTTCACCCGCCCATGGTGCCTCCAAGATGACTCCAATTGTAAATAGACATTGGCAGGAAGACTTCTACAGTCTACCGGCAACGTCTGACCTGTCATGCTTGTAACCCTGGGGGGGAAAAATCATTTTTCTCTATGGAAAGAAAACCTCCTCTCTCTGGACCCTCTGAACCCCAGCCACTGGATTTCATTCCACTGCCACTTAGTAGGGGTCATCCAAACATCCTTGTATGTTTTCCGTGTGGGTTGAAGTCTTCCCTCGCTGCAAGCCTGATGTCCTCACCGTGGCACAGAGACTGTTAAAAAAACAAAATGTGTTTGCCACTTGGGGTCTACCTTCCACAGCCTCCCGTGTGATCAGATCAAGGCACCCGCTTCTCTGGGCAAATCCTACAATCCTTCACAAAAGCTCTTGTAAACTTTTTGGAACCGTCACTCGTCCAGTCACCCTCAATCATCAGGCAAGGTCGGCAGAACCGATGGAAAAACTGGACTCCAAGAAGAACAAGAATGACTTACATGGGGTTGAATGAACTGATGAATAGGATGACAATGTGTATGACTACTTGTGTAAAATAGGACTGCTTGGGGAAGCGGGGGATAGATAACTTAGGAGGTTGAGATGAACATATACACATTACTGTACATAAAGTAGGTAATCAACAAACACCTCCTACTATATAGCACAGGAAACTCTACTCACTACTTTGTAATAACGTATGAGAGAAAAGAATCTGAAAAAGAATATCTATATAAAGTATTTTGATATATATATATATATAAGAGAGAGAGAGAGAGAGAAAAACAGAGAGAGAGAGGGAGAGAGGGAGAGAGGGAGAGATTAGGACTGATTGTTAAATCTTTTGTTTTCCAGATACAAGGAAAAACAAAAACAAACAAACAAAACCCAATTTTCTTCTTTTATTTTTAAAGGGGGACGTCCATTTGGTAACTTATACCTCTGTCAGCAGGATAGAATCACTGATCTTTTTCTCCCTACTTTCCTTAATTCAGAAACTCTCAGGGAGGCTTCTTATTTCCCTGGCAATAGAGTTATTTGCATATGTTACTTGGAGGCCAAAATTATGTTTCCATAAAACGGGGATACACACTTGTGGATATGAAATTCTGGTCTTACTCACTTCCCTTAGGGTGTTGTTCTTAACCTGAAAACTGGACTGCATCCCGAAGTTTTTTGAGTTCCCTCCAATATCTGGCTACGACTCTCTCCATGAACGTTTTGCCATTTTCTCCCACCCTTTTGACTTGGCATCACTGAGAACTAAAACGGCCCTTTGCCTGAAGCCCTGCAAACGGAAGCTAGAGAACTTGACGAAAACCTTAGAGAAACGGCCACAACGGCTCCTATGGAAAAAGTCCTCGTTCCTGTTTCTGTGAGAGCCACTCTGAAATTTGAACCAAACACCCGACGACATCATCAGAGTTATTTCAAACTTCTAAAGTTGCTTCGACCCTGACATCTAGAAATCTCCTTGACTCAGAGACAGACAGACAGACAGACAGACAGACAGACAGACAGACAGACAGACACACACACACACACACACACACACACACACACACACACACACACACACACACACACACGAGTCACCAGCTCAGCTTTAATATGTTCCAAGGAACTTTCAGAGGAGGGAACTGTTGGGCTCCAGAGTAGGCCGCCCCAAAATGTGCCTCCATGCTCTATTGCTTATTTTGAATTCAAGTGACCTAAGAACCGGCCAGCACAAGAGGGACACACTGGCCCTCCTTTCTGTCCTCCTGCGGAGGAAGATCTCAAGTGAAGACGTCTGCTTTCACGCGTGTCCATGATTCTCAAATGGTGTAGTGGGGTTTCCTGGGTTAGGAAAAGGAGGGGACTCCTTTTGCCTGGAAAAAAAGCCTGTTTCTCACACATCCTCCTCCCATCCCTTCCTCTCTCCCTCCTTCCCTCCCTGCAGTTTGGAGGGGGCAGCCTAAGGGTGGGGGAAATTGGGGAAAGAAAAAAGAAAAAGCCATTCATTAAAGAGAAGCTCGAGGCAAAGTCAAACGCTCCGACTTGACCGGAGAGCTTTCTGCATTTGAATGGAGCGATTGAACGAGGCCCTGCCGAATGAATCGTCCGGACCTCCCCTCCCCCGCTCCTGGCAAAGGTCAGTCCAGGGGACTTAGGAAGGAGCGCTGGAGAAGGAACGGGGGTGGGGGTGGGGGTGGGGGCGGGAACAACAGACAATAGCCGCTGCCTGCCTGCCTGCCTGCCCGCCCGCCGGGCTGAGGCCTGAGGGCTGAGGGCCACGCTGGCTCCTGCAACACAATCCCTTCCAGGAAACTGCTGTGATGACTATTTGGCAGTGAATGATCAAATCTGAACTCTCTTGGCCTATTTCTGCAAAAGGCCCGAGTCTCAGCTACGACAGATTCTCTGGATTTCTTGGCACATGGACTGACCCGCACCCTCCCATCCTGTCAGATCCTCCTTTGTACACACACCTCCACTGGAAGGGTTCTTTGGCCTCGTCCAGAAAACGAACAAGCAAGAACAAACACACAAACAGACTGAATTGATGTGTTGGTATTTGTTGGAAAGAAACATGCTCCTCTCACACACCTGAGGGCAGGAAGCGAAGGCAGGTTCTCAGCGGGGGGGGGGACGGGGAACCTGAACCGAGGTCGGTCAGCGGTCCCCCCCCAACCTCTCTCCCAGGTCACGTGGGCCTCCCCTCCCCGCCTCTCTCTACGCCCCCCTGCCCTGGTTCTGATATTTCACTTGGGAAACTTCTCTAGGCCGACCGAGATGCCAGCTTGCTGTCCTGCTGCTTCATGTCCATCTCTACCAGCCGTGCCCAAAAGGCACGTGAAATCATGGACAGCAAATAGCGCCCCCAGAGCTGTGTGTGTGTGTGTGTGTGTGTGTGTGTGTGCGTGTGCGTGTGCGTGTGCGTGTGCGCGCGCGCGCCAATTTTCCAGGAAGCGGTGAGGGAGCAAAGGGAGGGCTGGGTGAAGGAATCCTGGGTGCCTGTCATCGCACACCCCGCAGAGCACCATTTATTTCCTTCTCCATGTCTGAAAGACACTTAGTCCTCATTTCAGCAACTTGATGGTGATTCCCCTTCTAAATACGTGACAAAACCTATGAAGTACTGGACTCATTGAATCTGTAACTGCTAACAGGGCCCAAGGAGTTTTCAATCGATGGCAGGAAAAGAAATGATCCTGAACATAAAACTGCCAAGAATTCCTATAGATGGAGTTATCATGGACCGACTTCTGGTGATACGTGCCATGGGGGCTCCCAATTGACAAACCGGAATGGGATAGGTAGACCCAGTCATCCCATGTTTTACCTCAAGCTGGAGAAGCAGAGAATATCATCTAAAAGCCTACCTTCATGGCGTCTCAGTGCTCAGGGCTCTTCCTTCTCGGGGATCTCGTGTTCTGTAGGGATAATTCACGTGCTGGGGCAGTAGGTTCCCAATATCAGCTTGTGAAATGGATTAAATGATGTCTTCCTTTTAAAAAGATAAAGATTATTTGGAAAAGTTATTAATAGTGAACACATGATGTTATCCTCTCTGATCTATAAACTAGAGTTGACCGTTGAACAACCAACATGGAGGGTTACGGGTGCCGAGCCCACGCACTGTGAAAATCCATGGATAACTTCACAGTCAGGGCCCTGTATCTGCGCTTCCACCTCCGGGGACTCAGCAACCACAGATCCTGCAGTGCCATAGTGCACGGCTATGGAAAACATCCACCTATGAGTCACACACACACACGCACACACGCACATGCACAGGTTTCAACTTTGTTGTGTTAATTCTTGTGGCCACTCATCCTTGACATGTGCGTGCATACCTATTTGAACAGTAATGTAACAGGTAACCCCCATCACTTGTGTTCTACTTTTTTACTGACCATTGAAACTTAGTTCCTGATTGACCCTAGGGTTTGTAATTATGTTTACAACTTCATAAAAATAGAAAGTCCCTCACTGATCGACAGCGAGTGTATGAAAGGAAAATTGACCCATTCTGACTCAGGGCAACTTTTCCTGGTTTTGAAAGACACACACCCATTCGGTAGTGCTTACGTATGTCCAAGTACTGATCCACTGAAGTGGGGTTGCTTTCTTTCTTGGTACCAAACTTTGCATTCTCAAAATACTTCGCCATCTACCTATTTATGCTGTAGATTGGTAGTAATAGACAATCTCCAAACGTCTGAACCTTGTCTCAATCGTGGGGCTCACACATTCTTTATAGAGTCAGTATATTCCCAGCATTCATTTCTTGATGTGAACTAGGTGAGGAATTTGCCATTGTGACGTTAGAATTGGCACCTCCTTGGTGTGAGGACACCAAGGGATAAGGCACCACTGAAGAATGTCCTTCCTTCACCATGCTGAGACTATTTTATTCAGTGTGAATCCTCTCATGTCCTACAAGTGCTGGCTCCATGGCGAATGGGATTCTCCCATGCATTGCATCGGATTTCTTCTACAGCGGTGATTATGTGGTCTGGCCCAAGACGACGGCCTGCTGTCCTCCTAGTAAAGCTTGTGCTGCCTTCCCTACCGCGTCAGGGATGCATCCCACTCTGAGCTGTCTGTGTGTGCTGAGGCTGGAGCGCCAACTGAAGGTTCTTCCACCGTGGTTCCAGGCTTAGGGTTTCTCCCCACATGATTTTCCTCGGCTTAAAGAGGGTAATTTCTGGCTGAAGGCTCTACCTCACTGATCTCAGACACAGGGTTTCTGCTGTGTGTGACTTCCCTGGTGTTTATAAGGACGAGTGCACTGGGTAATGTCTTACAAGATGTGTCAGGAAAACTACTTTCTCAGGGGAGTCTGCGGTGGGCATTACCTGCCCTTCTCCCCTAGTGGCCAGGCTTCTCTCCACACTGACTCGAATGAGCCTGGAGCCCACCTGGATTCAGGACTCTGGGAAATCCTCTTGCATCCTCCTCATCTCTCCTCCTGCTCCAGCTGTGAAAGCACATCTGATTGGTGCAGCCGATAACTTGTTTCGTGGGAAACATGGACCTGGATTTGGAGCCCTGCGTTGGAACCTGCGTGTGGTCTTCAGGTTCACGTCAGGAGGAGGAGCGAGGCGAACGAACGTTAAAGAGCAGCACCACGGGGAAGGGCGTCCTGAGCACGGGGAAGTACTCCCAGCCCTTCCCCAGAGCAGGAGGGACGCTGACTTTGGGCTCAGGTATTCAGGAACTGTCTGCTGATGCTCAGGCCCCAGACCAGAAACAGACTGTGAAATCCTTTGTTTTTCTAACGAGGGTGAATCCATTGTTCCATAGTGGATCGAACATTATTTTCAGAAAAACATATTCAATAACATCAGCTCCCTCGGAAGGCCAACCACCCCCCACCCCACCCCCCAACCCCACCCCCCCATCCTCATGAACTCTCTTTTAAAGGGAAAATGTCTGCTATGATGACGACTGTTGTGCCACACTCTGCCACGGTTTCAAGAGCAGAGGAGCTGGTTAGGAACTACCTATCACGTTGATCCATCCACTGGATGCAGGCGTGCCATGAGGTGAGTGTCCTGCACTGTTCTGAGTGTTAGATATGGAGCAGAAAGGAAGACGTGTGATTGTGGCCAGAAATTGTCCATCCTGGTGGGATCCTGAAAAAAAAAAAAAAATTAAAAAGAAAGAAAGAAAGAAAGAAGCACATCCCCTTCAGGCAGATGTGGATGCTCTGTAAGTGTATAGGCATCGGCGTGGTGGGGGGCAGAATACGCAAAGCTCCTCTGGGTAATCTTTTATCAGATAAATGGCTGTGGACAGACTCACCCATGGACACCAGATAACTGAGGTCCTCCAGCAGCACAGCTCTAGACAGCGTCCCCTGGAATTTGCTCATCAGGGCGCACTCTTCCTGGGTGAAGGTCGCACACACCCTTGAGACTCACTGATATTTAAAGACATGGTGGATATTCTGGCTCGGCCTGCGCCATCCCCACAATGTCCAAAGGTGACGGTCGAGATGACAAAACTGGAGAAAGACAGGTGTGTCTATCGCAAGCTCAGACACTGTTTGAGGTGCAGTTGACTATTCCCTTGGGTTGACTTGACACGTGCCTTTCAGATGCATCACGGAGATACGCACACTCCTGACTCAGGGTGACCTCATCGCAAGGGGATATGACATGAGGGGTGTTGAGCAATAACCCGGACCTTACACACGCACACGCACACACACACACCCCCCCCACACCCCCCCACACCCCCCCCCCACACACCCCCCCCACACACACACAAAAGAGGTTCGCGGGAGTAAAAGGTTAACGTTACCTCTGTTGACACCCACGACTGTACCTAGTTGTCACGAGACAGGAAGCTCAACTATACATTTAACCCTTATCTGTTCCTGTGCTTTCTTGCAGAAAATCCTCCTGCGCTTCTTTCGCCTCGTGGAAGCGCTTGCTCTTCCCCATAGGTAGCCACCGTGGAACCAGCTGCTGCTGATCCAAGAATTTGGAGGATTTCCGGAAATGATCAGTGATCCCGAGACAGACTCTCCCTTCCGTGATCAAAGCGACTCGGGGAGCTGTCTCTCGCCCCCCCCCCCCCCCCCGCCCCCACATCCCCACCCCCCACCCCCACCCCGCACACCGCCTTCTCCCTTGTGTACAAGCTATGTCTTTTCATTAAAACGTTTTGCCTTGTTAGCCTTAGAGTCTTGTGGAAGCGATCTTCATTTCTATGGTACTGCTGTGCAAGAATCTGGAAAGGGCCCGGTAACGGGTATGTCTGTAGCTCCCTCCTAGAGCTGGCCTGTGTCTACGTACGGATCCGAGTGCCACAGTTAACTTGTGAAAGAGCTCTCTTGAACTGGCTTAGAAGGAAGCACTCCCGAATTCAGTCCACTAGAAAGGGACCCGCCCGAAGGTTTTTGCAAGTTCACGTGATCTAGGATGAACCCTTCAGCCGAGATATAGCCAAGGTCAAGGGATGGGTTTTATGAAACTAGGCAGGTCTTTAGCGTGATCAGCATTCGAGGTCAACCTTTTCTTCTATCTACGTCGACCCCAAATCCAATAAGTTCACGGGAGTGAACCGAATTCGTCAGCAAGAAAAAGAACTTGGGGGGTGATGGCTGACGTCGTCTAAAGTCTCAGGAGATGTTCACGGGTCATCTCATCGTCATGGGATTTAGAACAAGTGATTTCGATAGCTCTAGGTGGAGGAACTCCTTAAGAAAGGTTATGTGTTGTGGTATGTATGTCTACTTAAAAAGAGTTTCTCCCAGACCTTTGGGGTCACTTTAGAAACTTTAGAGTTGGCGTAAGTGGAATGATGGGGAATTCGTGGAACGTCTAGATCGTTTCCAAAGATAACCTATGGAAACGTTCTTGGCTCAACAAGTCTCAGTGGACCTACTTCTGTCTCTTTATTACAGAAGGAGCTGTAAAACTAAAACTAACTGTAAAACTAAAGATGTTTCGATGTATGACTCCACACCTCTGGCATCACTTTGGGGGAAAGAAATTTTGAAAAAGTGACGCTGTGTGAAAATGTATGCTTCTAGACATGATGGAATGGAATCATCCATTTGCCGGTCCAGAAACACTGGTGTCACGGACCCCGTTCACCGTGGCTTCCTAGTTCCTGTTCATGACCGATTCAGGTTTCTAAGGGTTCTGAATTCTGATTGTCTTTTTCTTGTTTTCTTCTCCATTCTTGTCTCAAAGAACTTTACGTTCCAGAAATATATTTTACTTACCAAATCACAGATTGTCCGTTTGTTACAAAAACTTTTAGGTTGAGAGATTTTCTCTTTCTTTCTTTCTTTTTCTTTCTTTCTTTCTTTCTTTCTTTCTTTCTTTCTTTCTTTCTTTCTTTCTTTCTTTTCTTCTCTTCTCTTCTCTTCTCTCTCTCTCTCTCTCTCTCTCTCTCTCTCTTTCTTTCTTTCTTCCCCCAAGTCTGTGCATTGTGTTTCTTTCACTTTGTTCTGTTCCTAGGTACTAAGGATTTCTTTTTAATGTCATTAGCTTAAATAAGGGGCTTTGCATTTTTTGGCGAAAGCACCAGAAAAATATTTTCTCATTAAGGGTCGGAATGTTGTTTGCCGGTGATGAGGCTCTCCTTCTGCCAGATGACTGACGATTGGATGGAGGAATATAGTACACATGAGTATGTTCACGAACACATACTGACGTTTCAGAGGACCTTAAATTAAAAACAGAGACCCTGGGCTTTCCTGGTGGCGCAGTGGTTGAGAATCTGCCTGCTGATGCAGGGGACACGGGTTCGGGCCCTGGTCTGGGAAGATCCCACATGTCGCGGAGCAACTAGGCCCGTGAGCCACAATTACTGAGCCTGCGCGTCTGGAGCCTGTGCTCTGCAACAAGAGAGGCCGCGATAGTGAAGAGGCCCGCGTACCGTGATGAAGAGTGGCCCCCGCTTGCCGCAACTGGAGAAGGCCCTTGCACAGAAACGAAGACCCAACACAGCCAAGAATAAAAATTTTTTAAAAATTAAAAAAAAAACACCAGAGACCCCCCTCGCCTCCCCCCTCCCCGCCCTGTAAAATTCATCTGAAGTGGAGAAAAAAACCTTGCTAAAAATCCTTTTCCTTTTCATTCGATCAACATGGTGCATGGATTTCCTAGCAGAAACTTAAGCGAGGTGCATGTTCATCGTTCAGCAGAATTCTAATTTTCTAGTTCTAAGGAAAACTGCTAAAACGAATGAGGATAACACCTTCCCATGCAATCCTTAGGGAAAGCTCCCACCCAATTGAGTGAAAGGAAACTTGGTTTGGAAACAAACGAGTCTTCATTTGGCGACCTTTGGTAGAAATGAGGTGAGGGAGGGAGGGAGGGAGGGAGGGAAGGAGGGGGAGAGAGAGAGAGAGAGAGAGAGAGAGAGAGAGAGAGAGAGAGGGAGAGAGGTGTCTCACTTTCCATGGTTCCAGTGTGTACACATTTCAATGACTAGGTGAAATCGCACCAAGAGCCTAACTACGTGTTTCGAATGTCAGTTTCCACAATTGATGAACGGTAGCTGCGTGAAGTCCAAAGTTTGCTGCTGCCTGTTCAGTCTGCAATGACTCCACAAATAACAAACGTGCGTGCCCCCGTGTCCAGTGACCGATCCTCTTTCAGAGCCTGTCGGTGATTGCCTGGTGTGTATGTGTCTGTTTTCCGGGTCACACGCAGTGTGTCGTGGTGTTGTCCCCAGCCCCGGTCTCCCCCGTCCGTGGAAAATAAAAAGAAAGAATTGCCCGAGGACGACGAAAGTGCGGCTAAGAAACCCAAAATGATGACACTGGAAGTCCACTTGGATGGGGTTAGGAGACACCTGAGCATGCCTAGGACAACACTGTCACCGTGTGAGAGACCAGCGCAAGGAGAGCTGAAGAATACAAAGAAGAAAAAGGAGGAGGGGGGAGGGGGGGGGGGGGGGAGGACAGGCTGAAGATGTCTCCAGGCGATGACGTTGGTGAAAACGTTCCCATTCAGAAAAGCACTTCGAGAGATAGTTCTGGACCCACAGAGCACAAAGGGTTATCGTGTTGGAGGCTGATCTTCAGTTAGGGGAACAACAAACAAACAAACAGAAAAACAAACAAAAAATAGGACTGCTTATCCAGAGGTAGAAAAGATACCACGCCAAGAAGGCGAGCACTGTTGAAAACTGCTGTTCCTAGGATTTTACAAAATGAATCAGATGCTTTCATGTCGATGCTTTCCATGACAGTCCACTAAATAAATCGTAGTTTGGCTCTTTTTATATTCTCTACCTTTTAAATGGTGAGTGAGTAAGAGAGTTTTTAAATGTTTTGATACGATTTTTTATTTTTTTTTTCCCCCCCTTTTGGTACGATTTTTGAATGTCGTGGGACAACGGTATTTTTCCCCCGTGGAGGTGAACAAGATTGCTTTTTTGAGCTTCAGCTTTCAGGGTCATTTTAGGGTCCTGAACTGCCCTGCCCAGTGAGCCCTGTGTGTCGTTGTGCCCCTTTAGAAGTGCTGGTGCTTGATGACATCATGATATCGAAATCTTGATTGTTGACTTACAAAACCACTGTTGGGAGTTTGTTTGTTGCCTTAATCTCCCTTACCTATTGCACTCACGTGACTGTCCACTCTTTGTCTCTCTGTTTCTCTCTCTCTCCCTCTCTCTCCCTCTCTCTCCCTCTCTCTCCCTCTCTCTCCCTCTCTCTCCCTCTCTCTCTCTCTCTCTCTCTCTCTCTCTCTCTCTCTCTCTCTCTCTCCTCATAGATATACACGTACGGACACAGAGAGCGCTAACAGTGTGTCCGTACCTATAGCTACATAGGTGTGGGTGTTGATACAGATAGACATGTTACATGTCTTCTTCACCCCCTCCGTGGGCACTTAGTGGAGTTACTGGGTCGCATGGTAGTTTTGTGTGCAGTGTTTTGAGGGACTTCCGTACTGTTTTCCATACTGCTGTCTTTTGTCGGAGAGCCATTCTGTCACCCGCCAGGTGACATCTCTGAGTCCTCCAGCATGCCACGGTGGTGGTGGTCTCTCTCAGCTTGAAAAATACGTGTGCGATCAGGAGCCACTTTTTCTGCCTTTACGAACTTGCTGTCGCAACTCCAGATCCTGGGCCTGTCCGAATATCTTTGTCAAGAGAAATGCGTGCGCTTCTTTGGTTCCCCATTTATTTTTCTTAACTAAAAAAATGTTTTGTGTTTCATTTTTGTTTGTTTTGTTGTTGTGTTTCCGTTTTGCTTTGTTTTTTTTACTAAAAAAAGTTGTTTTCTTTCCTTTCTTTTTTTTTTTTTCTCCTAATTAATGAACATGTTCTGTTCGGGCCTCCTGCCCACTTTTCTCACTGGGTTGCTTGTTTTCTGGAGGCTGAATTGTGTGAGGCCTCGGTCTGTTTTGGATAGGCTCCCCTTACGGGATATGCTTGGGCTTGTCCTAGGCCTTTATAGGTCCATGTATACGTGCGCCACGAGCATAGGTAATACGTGTATGTATGTTATCCGTGCGTGCTTTTTCCTTTGTTTTCAAGGCCAGAGTAGTTCTACAGCTTGACTTCTTTGCTGGTATGGTTTGGTGTGGTCTTGGTGGGACTACGGTTGGTTGTCGATACTTACCGCACTCCACACACACACACCCCCACCCCCACGCACACGCACCCGCTCGCGCTCAGAGTGTTGCATTGTGTAGATGTACCGGAACTCAGCTTCTTTAGTGGATGGCTATGGACTCCACCCTCGCCCCCTGCCCCCCCACCCCCACCCGCCCGCATTCCCCCAACCCCCGCCTGCCTCACCCCCCCCCCCCACCCCCGCCCGTGGTTGTGGTCAGTCCATTTTGAAATCCATGTTCTCGTGACCGCAAGTGCATTTTCCCCCCACCCACGCACCCATGTGTTGTCTTTGGACTTTGTCGCCGTCTAGGCACAGATAGATGTTTATTTCCACTTGTGTGGGGGTCAGAGTGTATCCTTCCTTTCCTTTCTAGCTTCTGGGCTTTGCGTGTCTGCTTCCGAAAGACCTCCTCCGTTCGAGAAAGGATGCATTCCTGCGTTGTTCTCTGAGCGCTGGCCTGGTTTCGGTTTGCCAGTCCCCGCCTTCCCTTCCTCCCTCCCTCCCTCCGTCCGGGCAGCCGGGGATCTTGCTCGTGCCCCTCTGGGCAGCCCGTGCCAGCCTCCCCGGGCACCGCCGGCGTCTCCGTGGGATTTCCCCCCGCCCAGGAATCGCGTGGGGAGCGCGTCTCCTCCGAGGCAGCCTCCCGGCGACATCTTCCCGGCTTCCCCCGCCCCCCCACCCCGTCTGCTGCCGGGGTCGCGCCGTGTCGTGCCGACCCGGGGGCTAGCTCCGAGACGGACGCCTCGGGGCCGCGCCAGACGCCCGCCGCCTCGCCCCGGGCTGAGCTCGGGCGTTTGGGCGGCCCGGCGGCGCTGCAGCGTCCTCGGTGGCCGGCCGGCGACCGGGATCCGGCCCGGGGACGTTGGAGCCGGTTGTCAGGAGCCACCTGGCGGCCGCTTTTATATTGTCCCTTGTCTCTGGAGCTCCGGCGACCTTCGTGAGGGCTGTGACTCGGCCGCCGGGCCCGAGGCAGATTTCCGGGAGCCAGGCGACGCTGGTGGCGACTGTCCCGGTGGCGCCCAGGCGTGGGCGCCTCCTGCTGTCGCTTGAGATTGGGCGTGCAGGTCTGTGAG
Organism: Eschrichtius robustus; assembly: GCF_028021215.1. Taxonomy (NCBI): domain Eukaryota; kingdom Metazoa; phylum Chordata; class Mammalia; order Artiodactyla; family Eschrichtiidae; genus Eschrichtius; species Eschrichtius robustus. The sequence continues at coordinate 65,111 of NW_027175292.1, read as the reverse complement.
GGTGGGACCGTCGCCGCGCTCTCGAGCCGGTTTGAGGGGCCGCCTGGCTTGGTCGACCAGCATCCGCCCGCGCCCCTCCGGCCGCGGGGACCGACCCGGCCATCCGACCCGACCTGGGCCGGGCCGCCGCGGTGGGAAGGGAGAGGGTCTTTCGCGCCCTCCGGAGCGCCTGTGGATGGGCGGTCGGGCCTTCTCCTGGCTCACCCTTCGGAGTGTTCGTTCCCCGACCCCCTCCCTCCCCGGGTCCCCACAGCGCCCCGCTCCGGAGGTGGGGACCGGCCCGGGCCCGTGCGTTTAGGCCGGTGGAGGGCGCGCGTGGGTCCCGGTGGTCGGATTCTTTCTGACCGATGTTTTTCCGAGTCGGACTCCAGAGGTGGGGACCGGCCTGGGCCGCGAGGGGTGACCCGGAGAGACCGGCAAGGGCCAACACGGGTGCGGTCCCTCGTGGGCTCCGGTCGCCTGGGAGGCGCCTCCCTGGGAAAATGTTTTCAAGTCCCCCTGGGTCCGGGGACGTGGACGGACCGGGCCCTGCTCGCGCGGGTGGCCGGGGAGGGCGCACCCGGCCCTTCAGCGTGCCCACGTGGGTTCCCGGTCGGCGGACGCGACTTTTTCTCACCCTGCCCCGCCCCCTCCTCCACCGCGAGTCCCGGCCGGGGGGTGGGGACCGGCCCGAGCCTTACTGGGTGGCCCGGATAGGGCGGCCTGGGCCCGGGCGCGGTCCCTCGTGGGGCCCGCTCGTCGGAGGCGGCCGAGTGGGATATTTCTTTTTCTCTAACCAAGTCCTCGCCCGGAGACTCGGAGGGACCGGTACCTGCCCGCGCGGGCGAACTGGGGAGGGCGACCCCGGCCCGCTCGCTGCCTCTCCCACGTTTTCCCGCCCCTCCCGCCCCGCCCCGCCCCGCCCCCACTTTGCCACCACGCTCCTCGGGTCGACCAGATGGCCCCGAGAGCTCCGGGACTGGTGTGGATGGGGAAGTGTTGGGGACAGGTGGCGGGACCGAGGTCCCGGGGACCACCCCTGCGATTCGTGGATGGGCCCCGCTGCCGGGCGTCGTGATTTTTTTCGCCCGAAATGGGCCTTTTTTGCCACCAGGTAGGTGCTGACACGGTCTTCCTTGGCGTCTGTCGCTGAGGACTTGGGGACTCCGGACGCATGCAGGGCTCTGGGCTTGGGACTGCCGCCTGGCACCCGAACCGGCCCTTGCCGCTTGAGCCGCCCGCCTGGGCCTGCGCGCCGGCTCTCGTGTGTGCGCCCGGCTGACCCGGCCCGCGGTGCCGCCTCCGGTCTCTGGCTCACCCGAGGGCGGCGGGGCGAGGTGGCGCGTGGGTCTTCCACCCCGTGTGACTCCCACCCCCCGCCGCAGGCACCCGGTGGTGGCTGAGACGGCCCCACCCCGCAGGCTCCGTGCCACGTGTCAGGCGTTCTCCTGGCGGGGTCGTCGGCCAGTGTTGCCTGAGAGAAAGAAAAGGAGGTGGTAGGGGGGGGGCTGGGGCTGCGGCTGCCGGTGAGGCTGAAGCAGGCTCCTCGGATGATGGTCCTCACCGTGCCCCTCCCCTTCGGGGCTTTCTGGCCCCTGGCTCGCTGGATTGACTGATCGATGTGGTGATGTCGCGCTCTCCTGGGCCGGACCTAAGTCGCGCTAGACGAGGGACGGACGTTCCTGGCGAACGGGACCGCTCTTCTCGTTCTGTCCGCGGGCCCCTCGCCTCTCTTTTCACACCCTCCCGGCCTGTCGAGGGGTGTGGGGGAAGGCAGGGGTGGTGGTCTCCGGCCCTGACCCTCGGTCTCCCGCCCCCTGCCTCATGGCGCGGGCGGGTCCGTGGTCCTCGGACGCAGCAGACACTCTCGCTTCGCCTCCTTGGCGTGTGCCTCGCGAGCGGTCCTCCCCGCGTCGTTGGGGGGGGCCGTCCCGCCGCTGCGCTGCGCGCCCCTGCTGGCGCGTGAGCGTGCCTTGCTTGGCCGTCGGTGGTGCCCCTGGAGCGCTCCAGGTTGTCCCTCAGGTGCCCGAGGCCGAGCGGTGGTGTCGTTCCCTTTTCCCAGCGTGCTCCTCGGGTCCCCACCGCGGTGGTGTGTCCCCTGAGTGGCTCTCTTGGGGGGGGGGTCGAGACGGTAAGGGAGGCGTGCCTCTGTTTCCCCCCCTCGGTGGGGGGCCGGGTGCCGCCTCGTCGCGGTCGTCCCCCAACGGCTGTGCTGTTGGGGGGATCGTGTTGGGCCGGGGGGCGGCTGAGGTTGTGCCCCCGGCTGTGGCCGCGAGCGCTCCTGTGGGCCGTGTGCTTACCCATACCGCAGACCCCCCCCACCCCGCCCATTCGTGGACTGGGCGGCTTGTGGAGCGCCTCCGCGGGCCCAAAGGGGAGACGATGGGTGGGGGATGATGCACCCTCGGTGAGAAAGCCTTCTCTAGCGATCCGAGAGGGAGCCTTGGGGTACCGGACCCCCCAGCCGCTGCCCCTCCCAAGCGTGCAGTCGCCACGGTGGCGACTGCCAGAGCACGTGGGCAGAGCCCCTCGCCTTCGCGGGAGGGCTTGCGCCGGCCCCGCGGTGGGGCCGTGCGCCGCTCTTTGCCTACCGCGGCCCGCGCCTCCCCCCTCTGAGTCGGGGGAGGGTCCC
>NW_027175292.1:47500-50000 GCF_028021215.1 Eschrichtius robustus | reverse complement strand
TGGACATGGACATGGACATGGACCGGGACCTAGACTTGGGCTCCGTCGTCTCCGGGGTCCCCCGGCCGCCGGGTCGACCAGTTCTCCCCGCGGACTTGGACTTCGACTTAGACTTGGACTTCGACTTGGACCTGGACCTGGACATGGACATGGACATGGACATGGACCTGGACCGGGACCGGGACCGGGACATGGACCCGGACCCGGACCCGGACCCGGACCCGGACCCGGACCCGGACCGGGACCTGGACCTGGACCTGGACCTGGACCTGGACCTGGACATGGACATGGACCCGGACCCGGACCCGGACCCGGACCCGGACCCGGACCGGGACCTGGACCTGGACCTGGACCTGGACATGGACATGGACCCGGACATGGACCCGGACCCGGACCCGGACCCGGACCAGGACCCGGACCGGGACCGGGACCGGGACCGGGACCTGGACCTGGACCTGGACCTGGACATGGACCCGGACCCGGACCCGGACCCGGACCGGGACCTGGACCTGGACCTGGACCTGGACCTGGACCTGGACCTGGACATGGACATGGACCCGGACCCGGACCCGGACCCGGACCCGGACCCGGACCCGGACCCGGACCGGGACCTGGACCTGGACCTGGACCTGGACCTGGACATGGACATGGACCTGGACCGGGACCTGGACCTGGACCTGGACCTGGACCTGGACATGGACATGGACCTGGACCTGGACATGGACATGGACCGGGACCTAGACTTGGGCTCCGTCGTCTCCGGGGTCCCCCGGCCGCCGGGTCGACCAGTTCTCCCCGCGGACCTGGAATTGGACTTAGACTTGGACTTCGACTTGGACCTGGACCTGGACCCGGACCTGGACCTGGACCCGGACCCGGACCCGGACCCGGACATGGACCCGGACCCGGACCCGGACCCGGACCCGGACCCGGACCCGGACCGGGACCTGGACCTGGACCTGGACCTGGACCTGGACCGGGACCTGGACCTGGACCTGGACCTGGACCTGGACATGGACATGGACATGGACCCGGACCCGGACCCGGACCCGGACCCGGACCCGGACCCGGACATGGACCTGGACATGGACATGGACATGGACATGGACATGGACCGGGACCTAGACTTGGGCTCCGTCGTCTCCGGGGTCCCCCGGCCGCCGGGTCGACCAGTTCTCCCCGCGGACTTGGACTTCGACTTAGACTTGGACTTCGACTTGGACCTGGACCTGGACATGGACATGGACATGGACATGGACCTGGACCGGGACCGGGACCGGGACATGGACCCGGACCCGGACCCGGACCCGGACCCGGACCCGGACCGGGACCTGGACCTGGACCTGGACCTGGACCTGGACATGGACATGGACCCGGACCCGGACCCGGACCCGGACCCGGACCGGGACCTGGACCTGGACCTGGACCTGGACCTGGACATGGACATGGACCTGGACATGGACCCGGACCCGGACCCGGACCCGGACCCGGACCCGGACCCGGACCGGGACCGGGACCGGGACCTGGACCTGGACCCGGACATGGACATGGACCCGGACCCGGACCCGGACCCGGACCGGGACCTGGACCTGGACCTGGACCTGGACCTGGACCTGGACCTGGACATGGACATGGACCCGGACCCGGACCCGGACCCGGACCCGGACCCGGACCGGGACCTGGACCTGGACCTGGACATGGACCTGGACCGGGACCTGGACCTGGACCTGGACCTGGACCTGGACCTGGACATGGACATGGACCTGGACCTGGACATGGACATGGACCGGGACCTAGACTTGGGCTCCGTCGTCTCCGGGGTCCCCCGGCCGCCGGGTCGACCAGTTCTCCCCGCGGACCTGGAATTGGACTTAGACTTGGACTTCGACTTGGACCTGGACCTGGACCTGGAACCGGACCGGGACCGGGACCTGGACATGGACATGGACCTGGACCTGGACCTGGACCTGGACCTGGACCTGGACCTGGAACTGGACCGGGACCGGGACCGGGACCGGGACCTGGACATGGACCTGGACCTGGACCGGGAACTGGACGTGGACGTGGACGTGGACCTGGACCTGGACCTGGACCGGGACCGGGACCTGGACTTGGGCTCCGTCGTCTCCGGGGTCCCCCGGCCGCCGGGTCGACCAGTTCTCCCCCCGAGGACTTGGGCTCCGTGGGCCTCAGATACCTATCCTCTACTTGTGTCCTGAACGATCGGTGTGCCGAGTTCGTCTCTTTTTATTAAGATTAAACGTGTAAACGAGAACCACTGAAGTTTAAATAGTACTCTATTTTTATTCTCCTCGCCGGTGGACGGTCCTCCGTTGCGGCGGCAGCGAGGGGAAAACGACAACGAGGACAACAGAAGGAAACTCTAGCTCTCGACGTACTCGTGCCGGCTGAGGCCTCCCTGCTGTCCACCTTCCGTGGAATCGCAGGGACGTTGGAGAAAAATGCTTCCGGGTCCTAGGTCCCAGGTCCTAGGTCCCAG
>NW_027175292.1:25000-42500 GCF_028021215.1 Eschrichtius robustus | reverse complement strand
ATGTTCACACTGTTCACTGTGGTTGGCTTCCTTACTTTCACTGAAGAGGAAAAAAAAAAAAAAAAGACAGTGTCCAAGGACGAGGCATTCTAAAGAAGGAACGTGTGTGGTCCAAGCTACCTGATGTTGCCATCGTCACGGTAGGAAGAGGACTTTTTTGGGGGGGGGAGGGGGGAGGCAAAGTAGAAGGTGTATGGAGATAAGGTTTGGGGGAAGGAGAAAGAGATTTTTGTCCTAAAGGTAGTCATTTATCAATGGAAAAGAAAGAAAACAAGGGACAAGCTAAAAATGGGCACAGACAGTTGGAAAAGGTGTGTGAAGAAAAGTGTCTTTGGAAAGGAATTGGATCCGTGGTCAGGACTGGATAAGATGAGGGTGGATTCAAAGACAGAAATGAGTTTTTGTATCAACATGAAACCAGTGCAAAATTAGAATTTAGTTGTCTCTCTCTGTTAAAAGGACCAGGTTTGGGTTTAGGGTTTGGGTTTTTCTTCTATCGGTCTGCTCTGCCCATCATGAGAGATTAGATTAGATTAGGAAAGGTTTTTTCCTTTATCTTTAAGGAGAGAGAGAAAGAAAGAAAGAGAGAGAGAGAGAGAGAGAGAGAGAGAGAGAGAGAGAGAGAAGAGAGAGAGAGAGAGAAAGAAAGAGAGAGAGAGAAAGAAAGAAAAGAAAAAGAAAGAAAGAAAGAAAGAAAGAAAGAAAGAAAGAAAGAAAGAAAGAAAGAAAGAAAGAAAGAAAGAAAGGAAGGAAGGAAGGAAGAAAGGCTTATGTCTTTGTCAAAAGTCATCACTTATTTTCTAGGTTGCCTTTATCAGGTCTTGGAGGACTCACATCAACTTAGTCCTCTCGATATTCAAAGAACCAGGTTTGGCTCAGAACTGAAGAAGAAGCTTCTCTCTCTGCCTAGCAAGTCTTTCCTTGGGATGTTGGTGACATGGCTAACGAAGCACTGTTTCACAGTGACCTATCAGATTAAGTGCTTTACAATCTTTTGGATATTTTGGACACATTTGCTCAAAAATTGAAGGACAGATGAAGTCCTTTGGACTTCGAACGCACTTTGAGATAGGATCCAGGAGGAGAGGGCCCTCAAAATAGCTCAAAAATGTGTTCTCTCTCCTGAGAAATGAGAGAGATGAAACTGAGTAAGTTTCTTGGAGAGGTTCGATGACACGGGAAAGTGTTGTCAAAGAGGAAGGAACAACGTGAAGTCTTCTTTGGCTTGTGTCTGTACACCGATGTGTTCTAACTGTTCCAGAAATGATGGGATCTTTCTTCCTGGAAGTCTTCTCTGCCCTGGCATAAAGTGTTGTCTGTTATCGTCAAAATGGAGGCTCACACGAAAGGGGCTGAACCCAGTATCAGGGAGATGTTCTAACCGACTTTCACGCCAAGGCAGTAACAACAGCCTGTGGAAAGATGGTGGGGGTGGCGGGGCACACGTGGATCAGGTCCATTCTGTCCTTTCAACAGCCGGTCGGGGCTATGGCAGACGGGAGACGTTGGCCCAGCCGGTTGCTCCCTGGCCAACCTCCCCCCTCCCCCACACCTTGCATTCCTTCACCCGCCCATGGTGCCTCCAAGATGACTCCAATTGTAAATAGACATTGGCAGGAAGACTTCTACAGTCTACCGGCAACGTCTGACCTGTCATGCTTGTAACCCTGGGGGGGAAAAATCATTTTTCTCTATGGAAAGAAAACCTCCTCTCTCTGGACCCTCTGAACCCCAGCCACTGGATTTCATTCCACTGCCACTTAGTAGGGGTCATCCAAACATCCTTGTATGTTTTCCGTGTGGGTTGAAGTCTTCCCTCGCTGCAAGCCTGATGTCCTCACCGTGGCACAGAGACTGTTAAAAAAACAAAATGTGTTTGCCACTTGGGGTCTACCTTCCACAGCCTCCCGTGTGATCAGATCAAGGCACCCGCTTCTCTGGGCAAATCCTACAATCCTTCACAAAAGCTCTTGTAAACTTTTTGGAACCGTCACTCGTCCAGTCACCCTCAATCATCAGGCAAGGTCGGCAGAACCGATGGAAAAACTGGACTCCAAGAAGAACAAGAATGACTTACATGGGGTTGAATGAACTGATGAATAGGATGACAATGTGTATGACTACTTGTGTAAAATAGGACTGCTTGGGGAAGCGGGGGATAGATAACTTAGGAGGTTGAGATGAACATATACACATTACTGTACATAAAGTAGGTAATCAACAAACACCTCCTACTATATAGCACAGGAAACTCTACTCACTACTTTGTAATAACGTATGAGAGAAAAGAATCTGAAAAAGAATATCTATATAAAGTATTTTGATATATATATATATATAAAGAGAGAGAGAGAGAGAGAAAAACAGAGAGAGAGAGGGAGAGAGGGAGAGAGGGAGAGATTAGGACTGATTGTTAAATCTTTTGTTTTCCAGATACAAGGAAAAACAAAAACAAACAAACAAAACCCAATTTTCTTCTTTTATTTTTAAAGGGGGACGTCCATTTGGTAACTTATACCTCTGTCAGCAGGATAGAATCACTGATCTTTTTCTCCCTACTTTCCTTAATTCAGAAACTCTCAGGGAGGCTTCTTATTTCCCTGGCAATAGAGTTATTTGCATATGTTACTTGGAGGCCAAAATTATGTTTCCATAAAACGGGGATACACACTTGTGGATATGAAATTCTGGTCTTACTCACTTCCCTTAGGGTGTTGTTCTTAACCTGAAAACTGGACTGCATCCCGAAGTTTTTTGAGTTCCCTCCAATATCTGGCTACGACTCTCTCCATGAACGTTTTGCCATTTTCTCCCACCCTTTTGACTTGGCATCACTGAGAACTAAAACGGCCCTTTGCCTGAAGCCCTGCAAACGGAAGCTAGAGAACTTGACGAAAACCTTAGAGAAACGGCCACAACGGCTCCTATGGAAAAAGTCCTCGTTCCTGTTTCTGTGAGAGCCACTCTGAAATTTGAACCAAACACCCGACGACATCATCAGAGTTATTTCAAACTTCTAAAGTTGCTTCGACCCTGACATCTAGAAATCTCCTTGACTCAGAGACAGACAGACAGACAGACAGACAGACAGACAGACAGACAGACACACACACACACACACACACACACACACACACACACACACACACACACACACACACGAGTCACCAGCTCAGCTTTAATATGTTCCAAGGAACTTTCAGAGGAGGGAACTGTTGGGCTCCAGAGTAGGCCGCCCCAAAATGTGCCTCCATGCTCTATTGCTTATTTTGAATTCAAGTGACCTAAGAACCGGCCAGCACAAGAGGGACACACTGGCCCTCCTTTCTGTCCTCCTGCGGAGGAAGATCTCAAGTGAAGACGTCTGCTTTCACGCGTGTCCATGATTCTCAAATGGTGTAGTGGGGTTTCCTGGGTTAGGAAAAGGAGGGGACTCCTTTTGCCTGGAAAAAAAGCCTGTTTCTCACACATCCTCCTCCCATCCCTTCCTCTCTCCCTCCTTCCCTCCCTGCAGTTTGGAGGGGGCAGCCTAAGGGTGGGGGAAATTGGGGAAAGAAAAAAGAAAAAGCCATTCATTAAAGAGAAGCTCGAGGCAAAGTCAAACGCTCCGACTTGACCGGAGAGCTTTCTGCATTTGAATGGAGCGATTGAACGAGGCCCTGCCGAATGAATCGTCCGGACCTCCCCTCCCCCGCTCCTGGCAAAGGTCAGTCCAGGGGACTTAGGAAGGAGCGCTGGAGAAGGAACGGGGGTGGGGGTGGGGGTGGGGGCGGGAACAACAGACAATAGCCGCTGCCTGCCTGCCTGCCTGCCCGCCCGCCGGGCTGAGGCCTGAGGGCTGAGGGCCACGCTGGCTCCTGCAACACAATCCCTTCCAGGAAACTGCTGTGATGACTATTTGGCAGTGAATGATCAAATCTGAACTCTCTTGGCCTATTTCTGCAAAAGGCCCGAGTCTCAGCTACGACAGATTCTCTGGATTTCTTGGCACATGGACTGACCCGCACCCTCCCATCCTGTCAGATCCTCCTTTGTACACACACCTCCACTGGAAGGGTTCTTTGGCCTCGTCCAGAAAACGAACAAGCAAGAACAAACACACAAACAGACTGAATTGATGTGTTGGTATTTGTTGGAAAGAAACATGCTCCTCTCACACACCTGAGGGCAGGAAGCGAAGGCAGGTTCTCAGCGGGGGGGGGGACGGGGAACCTGAACCGAGGTCGGTCAGCGGTCCCCCCCCAACCTCTCTCCCAGGTCACGTGGGCCTCCCCTCCCCGCCTCTCTCTACGCCCCCCTGCCCTGGTTCTGATATTTCACTTGGGAAACTTCTCTAGGCCGACCGAGATGCCAGCTTGCTGTCCTGCTGCTTCATGTCCATCTCTACCAGCCGTGCCCAAAAGGCACGTGAAATCATGGACAGCAAATAGCGCCCCCAGAGCTGTGTGTGTGTGTGTGTGTGTGTGTGTGTGTGTGTGCGTGTGCGTGTGCGTGTGCGTGTGCGCGCGCGCGCCAATTTTCCAGGAAGCGGTGAGGGAGCAAAGGGAGGGCTGGGTGAAGGAATCCTGGGTGCCTGTCATCGCACACCCCGCAGAGCACCATTTATTTCCTTCTCCATGTCTGAAAGACACTTAGTCCTCATTTCAGCAACTTGATGGTGATTCCCCTTCTAAATACGTGACAAAACCTATGAAGTACTGGACTCATTGAATCTGTAACTGCTAACAGGGCCCAAGGAGTTTTCAATCGATGGCAGGAAAAGAAATGATCCTGAACATAAAACTGCCAAGAATTCCTATAGATGGAGTTATCATGGACCGACTTCTGGTGATACGTGCCATGGGGGCTCCCAATTGACAAACCGGAATGGGATAGGTAGACCCAGTCATCCCATGTTTTACCTCAAGCTGGAGAAGCAGAGAATATCATCTAAAAGCCTACCTTCATGGCGTCTCAGTGCTCAGGGCTCTTCCTTCTCGGGGATCTCGTGTTCTGTAGGGATAATTCACGTGCTGGGGCAGTAGGTTCCCAATATCAGCTTGTGAAATGGATTAAATGATGTCTTCCTTTTAAAAAGATAAAGATTATTTGGAAAAGTTATTAATAGTGAACACATGATGTTATCCTCTCTGATCTATAAACTAGAGTTGACCGTTGAACAACCAACATGGAGGGTTACGGGTGCCGAGCCCACGCACTGTGAAAATCCATGGATAACTTCACAGTCAGGGCCCTGTATCTGCGCTTCCACCTCCGGGGACTCAGCAACCACAGATCCTGCAGTGCCATAGTGCACGGCTATGGAAAACATCCACCTATGAGTCACACACACACACGCACACACGCACATGCACAGGTTTCAACTTTGTTGTGTTAATTCTTGTGGCCACTCATCCTTGACATGTGCGTGCATACCTATTTGAACAGTAATGTAACAGGTAACCCCCATCACTTGTGTTCTACTTTTTTACTGACCATTGAAACTTAGTTCCTGATTGACCCTAGGGTTTGTAATTATGTTTACAACTTCATAAAAATAGAAAGTCCCTCACTGATCGACAGCGAGTGTATGAAAGGAAAATTGACCCATTCTGACTCAGGGCAACTTTTCCTGGTTTTGAAAGACACACACCCATTCGGTAGTGCTTACGTATGTCCAAGTACTGATCCACTGAAGTGGGGTTGCTTTCTTTCTTGGTACCAAACTTTGCATTCTCAAAATACTTCGCCATCTACCTATTTATGCTGTAGATTGGTAGTAATAGACAATCTCCAAACGTCTGAACCTTGTCTCAATCGTGGGGCTCACACATTCTTTATAGAGTCAGTATATTCCCAGCATTCATTTCTTGATGTGAACTAGGTGAGGAATTTGCCATTGTGACGTTAGAATTGGCACCTCCTTGGTGTGAGGACACCAAGGGATAAGGCACCACTGAAGAATGTCCTTCCTTCACCATGCTGAGACTATTTTATTCAGTGTGAATCCTCTCATGTCCTACAAGTGCTGGCTCCATGGCGAATGGGATTCTCCCATGCATTGCATCGGATTTCTTCTACAGCGGTGATTATGTGGTCTGGCCCAAGACGACGGCCTGCTGTCCTCCTAGTAAAGCTTGTGCTGCCTTCCCTACCGCGTCAGGGATGCATCCCACTCTGAGCTGTCTGTGTGTGCTGAGGCTGGAGCGCCAACTGAAGGTTCTTCCACCGTGGTTCCAGGCTTAGGGTTTCTCCCCACATGATTTTCCTCGGCTTAAAGAGGGTAATTTCTGGCTGAAGGCTCTACCTCACTGATCTCAGACACAGGGTTTCTGCTGTGTGTGACTTCCCTGGTGTTTATAAGGACGAGTGCACTGGGTAATGTCTTACAAGATGTGTCAGGAAAACTACTTTCTCAGGGGAGTCTGCGGTGGGCATTACCTGCCCTTCTCCCCTAGTGGCCAGGCTTCTCTCCACACTGACTCGAATGAGCCTGGAGCCCACCTGGATTCAGGACTCTGGGAAATCCTCTTGCATCCTCCTCATCTCTCCTCCTGCTCCAGCTGTGAAAGCACATCTGATTGGTGCAGCCGATAACTTGTTTCGTGGGAAACATGGACCTGGATTTGGAGCCCTGCGTTGGAACCTGCGTGTGGTCTTCAGGTTCACGTCAGGAGGAGGAGCGAGGCGAACGAACGTTAAAGAGCAGCACCACGGGGAAGGGCGTCCTGAGCACGGGGAAGTACTCCCAGCCCTTCCCCAGAGCAGGAGGGACGCTGACTTTGGGCTCAGGTATTCAGGAACTGTCTGCTGATGCTCAGGCCCCAGACCAGAAACAGACTGTGAAATCCTTTGTTTTTCTAACGAGGGTGAATCCATTGTTCCATAGTGGATCGAACATTATTTTCAGAAAAACATATTCAATAACATCAGCTCCCTCGGAAGGCCAACCACCCCCCACCCCACCCCCCAACCCCACCCCCCCATCCTCATGAACTCTCTTTTAAAGGGAAAATGTCTGCTATGATGACGACTGTTGTGCCACACTCTGCCACGGTTTCAAGAGCAGAGGAGCTGGTTAGGAACTACCTATCACGTTGATCCATCCACTGGATGCAGGCGTGCCATGAGGTGAGTGTCCTGCACTGTTCTGAGTGTTAGATATGGAGCAGAAAGGAAGACGTGTGATTGTGGCCAGAAATTGTCCATCCTGGTGGGATCCTGAAAAAAAAAAAAAAAATTAAAAAGAAAGAAAGAAAGAAAGAAGCACATCCCCTTCAGGCAGATGTGGATGCTCTGTAAGTGTATAGGCATCGGCGTGGTGGGGGGCAGAATACGCAAAGCTCCTCTGGGTAATCTTTTATCAGATAAATGGCTGTGGACAGACTCACCCATGGACACCAGATAACTGAGGTCCTCCAGCAGCACAGCTCTAGACAGCGTCCCCTGGAATTTGCTCATCAGGGCGCACTCTTCCTGGGTGAAGGTCGCACACACCCTTGAGACTCACTGATATTTAAAGACATGGTGGATATTCTGGCTCGGCCTGCGCCATCCCCACAATGTCCAAAGGTGACGGTCGAGATGACAAAACTGGAGAAAGACAGGTGTGTCTATCGCAAGCTCAGACACTGTTTGAGGTGCAGTTGACTATTCCCTTGGGTTGACTGGACACGTGCCTTTCAGATGCATCACGGAGATACGCACACTCCTGACTCAGGGTGACCTCATCGCAAGGGGATATGACATGAGGGGTGTTGAGCAATAACCCGGACCTTACACACGCACACGCACACACACACACCCCCCCCACACCCCCCCACACCCCCCCCCACACACACACCCCCCCCACACACACAAAAGAGGTTCGCGGGAGTAAAAGGTTAACGTTACCTCTGTTGACACCCACGACTGTACCTAGTTGTCACGAGACAGGAAGCTCAACTATACATTTAACCCTTATCTGTTCCTGTGCTTTCTTGCAGAAAATCCTCCTGCGCTTCTTTCGCCTCGTGGAAGCGCTTGCTCTTCCCCATAGGTAGCCACCGTGGAACCAGCTGCTGCTGATCCAAGAATTTGGAGGATTTCCGGAAATGATCAGTGATCCCGAGACAGACTCTCCCTTCCGTGATCAAAGCGACTCGGGGAGCTGTCTCTCGCCCCCCCCCCCCCCCCCGCCCCCACATCCCCACCCCCCACCCCCACCCCGCACACCGCCTTCTCCCTTGTGTACAAGCTATGTCTTTTCATTAAAACGTTTTGCCTTGTTAGCCTTAGAGTCTTGTGGAAGCGATCTTCATTTCTATGGTACTGCTGTGCAAGAATCTGGAAAGGGCCCGGTAACGGGTATGTCTGTAGCTCCCTCCTAGAGCTGGCCTGTGTCTACGTACGGATCCGAGTGCCACAGTTAACTTGTGAAAGAGCTCTCTTGAACTGGCTTAGAAGGAAGCACTCCCGAATTCAGTCCACTAGAAAGGGACCCGCCCGAAGGTTTTTGCAAGTTCACGTGATCTAGGATGAACCCTTCAGCCGAGATATAGCCAAGGTCAAGGGATGGGTTTTATGAAACTAGGCAGGTCTTTAGCGTGATCAGCATTCGAGGTCAACCTTTTCTTCTATCTACGTCGACCCCAAATCCAATAAGTTCACGGGAGTGAACCGAATTCGTCAGCAAGAAAAAGAACTTGGGGGGTGATGGCTGACGTCGTCTAAAGTCTCAGGAGATGTTCACGGGTCATCTCATCGTCATGGGATTTAGAACAAGTGATTTCGATAGCTCTAGGTGGAGGAACTCCTTAAGAAAGGTTATGTGTTGTGGTATGTATGTCTACTTAAAAAGAGTTTCTCCCAGACCTTTGGGGTCACTTTAGAAACTTTAGAGTTGGCGTAAGTGGAATGATGGGGAATTCGTGGAACGTCTAGATCGTTTCCAAAGATAACCTATGGAAACGTTCTTGGCTCAACAAGTCTCAGTGGACCTACTTCTGTCTCTTTATTACAGAAGGAACTGTAAAACTAAAACTAACTGTAAAACTAAAGATGTTTCGATGTATGACTCCACACCTCTGGCATCACTTTGGGGGAAAGAAATTTTGAAAAAGTGACGCTGTGTGAAAATGTATGCTTCTAGACATGATGGAATGGAATCATCCATTTGCCGGTCCAGAAACACTGGTGTCACGGACCCCGTTCACCGTGGCTTCCTAGTTCCTGTTCATGACCGATTCAGGTTTCTAAGGGTTCTGAATTCTGATTGTCTTTTTCTTGTTTTCTTCTCCATTCTTGTCTCAAAGAACTTTACGTTCCAGAAATATATTTTACTTACCAAATCACAGATTGTCCGTTTGTTACAAAAACTTTTAGGTTGAGAGATTTTCTCTTTCTTTCTTTCTTTTTCTTTCTTTCTTTCTTTCTTTCTTTCTTTCTTTCTTTCTTTCTTTCTTTCTTTCTTTCTTTCTTTCTTTCTCTTTTTCTCTTTTTCTCTTTCTTTCTTTCTTTCTTTTCTCTTTCTTTCTTTCTTTCTTTCTTTCTTTCTTTCTTTCTTTCTTTCTTTCTTTCTTTCTTCTCTTCTCTTCTCTTCTCTTCTCTTCTCTCTCTCTCTCTCTCTCTCTCTCTCTCTCTCTCTCTCTCTCTCTTCTTTCTTTCTTCCCCCAAGTCTGTGCATTGTGTTTCTTTCACTTTGTTCTGTTCCTAGGTACTAAGGATTTCTTTTTAATGTCATTAGCTTAAATAAGGGGCTTTGCATTTTTTGGCGAAAGCACCAGAAAAATATTTTCTCATTAAGGGTCGGAATGTTGTTTGCCGGTGATGAGGCTCTCCTTCTGCCAGATGACTGACGATTGGATGGAGGAATATAGTACACATGAGTATGTTCACGAACACATACTGACGTTTCAGAGGACCTTAAATTAAAAACAGAGACCCTGGGCTTTCCTGGTGGCGCAGTGGTTGAGAATCTGCCTGCTGATGCAGGGGACACGGGTTCGGGCCCTGGTCTGGGAAGATCCCACATGTCGCGGAGCAACTAGGCCCGTGAGCCACAATTACTGAGCCTGCGCGTCTGGAGCCTGTGCTCTGCAACAAGAGAGGCCGCGATAGTGAAGAGGCCCGCGTACCGTGATGAAGAGTGGCCCCCGCTTGCCGCAACTGGAGAAGGCCCTTGCACAGAAACGAAGACCCAACACAGCCAAGAATAAAAATTTTTTAAAAATTAAAAAAAAAACACCAGAGACCCCCCTCGCCTCCCCCCTCCCCGCCCTGTAAAATTCATCTGAAGTGGAGAAAAAAACCTTGCTAAAAATCCTTTTCCTTTTCATTCGATCAACATGGTGCATGGATTTCCTAGCAGAAACTTAAGCGAGGTGCATGTTCATCGTTCAGCAGAATTCTAATTTTCTAGTTCTAAGGAAAACTGCTAAAACGAATGAGGATAACACCTTCCCATGCAATCCTTAGGGAAAGCTCCCACCCAATTGAGTGAAAGGAAACTTGGTTTGGAAACAAACGAGTCTTCATTTGGCGACCTTTGGTAGAAATGAGGTGAGGGAGGGAGGGAGGGAGGGAGGGAAGGAGGGGGAGAGAGAGAGAGAGAGAGAGAGAGAGAGAGAGAGAGAGAGAGAGAGAGAGAGGGAGAGAGGTGTCTCACTTTCCATGGTTCCAGTGTGTACACATTTCAATGACTAGGTGAAATCGCACCAAGAGCCTAACTACGTGTTTCGAATGTCAGTTTCCACAATTGATGAACGGTAGCTGCGTGAAGTCCAAAGTTTGCTGCTGCCTGTTCAGTCTGCAATGACTCCACAAATAACAAACGTGCGTGCCCCCGTGTCCAGTGACCGATCCTCTTTCAGAGCCTGTCGGTGATTGCCTGGTGTGTATGTGTCTGTTTTCCGGGTCACACGCAGTGTGTCGTGGTGTTGTCCCCAGCCCCGGTCTCCCCCGTCCGTGGAAAATAAAAAGAAAGAATTGCCCGAGGACGACGAAAGTGCGGCTAAGAAACCCAAAATGATGACACTGGAAGTCCACTTGGATGGGGTTAGGAGACACCTGAGCATGCCTAGGACAACACTGTCACCGTGTGAGAGACCAGCGCAAGGAGAGCTGAAGAATACAAAGAAGAAAAAGGAGGAGGGGGGAGGGGGGAGGGGGGGGAGGACAGGCTGAAGATGTCTCCAGGCGATGACGTTGGTGAAAACGTTCCCATTCAGAAAAGCACTTCGAGAGATAGTTCTGGACCCACAGAGCACAAAGGGTTATCGTGTTGGAGGCTGATCTTCAGTTAGGGGAACAACAAACAAACAAACAGAAAAACAAACAAAAAATAGGACTGCTTATCCAGAGGTAGAAAAGATACCACGCCAAGAAGGCGAGCACTGTTGAAAACTGCTGTTCCTAGGATTTTACAAAATGAATCAGATGCTTTCATGTCGATGCTTTCCATGACAGTCCACTAAATAAATCGTAGTTTGGCTCTTTTTATATTCTCTACCTTTTAAATGGTGAGTGAGTAAGAGAGTTTTTAAATGTTTTGATACGATTTTTTATTTTTCCCCCCCTTTTGGTACGATTTTTGAATGTCGTGGGACAACGGTATTTTTCCCCCGTGGAGGTGAACAAGATTGCTTTTTTGAGCTTCAGCTTTCAGGGTCATTTTAGGGTCCTGAACTGCCCTGCCCAGTGAGCCCTGTGTGTCGTTGTGCCCCTTTAGAAGTGCTGGTGCTTGATGACATCATGATATCGAAATCTTGATTGTTGACTTACAAAACCACTGTTGGGAGTTTGTTTGTTGCCTTAATCTCCCTTACCTATTGCACTCACGTGACTGTCCACTCTTTGTCTCTCTGTTTCTCTCTCTCTCCCTCTCTCTCCCTCTCTCTCCCTCTCTCTCCCTCTCTCTCCTCTCTCTCTCTCTCTCTCTCTCTCTCTCTCTCTCTCTCTCTCTCTCTCTCTCTCTCTCTCATAGATATACACGTACGGACACAGAGAGCGCTAACAGTGTGTCCGTACCTATAGCTACATAGGTGTGGGTGTTGATACAGATAGACATGTTACATGTCTTCTTCACCCCCTCCGTGGGCACTTAGTGGAGTTACTGGGTCGCATGGTAGTTTTGTGTGCAGTGTTTTGAGGGACTTCCGTACTGTTTTCCATACTGCTGTCTTTTGTCGGAGAGCCATTCTGTCACCCGCCAGGTGACATCTCTGAGTCCTCCAGCATGCCACGGTGGTGGTGGTCTCTCTCAGCTTGAAAAATACGTGTGCGATCAGGAGCCACTTTTTCTGCCTTTACGAACTTGCTGTCGCAACTCCAGATCCTGGGCCTGTCCGAATATCTTTGTCAAGAGAAATGCGTGCGCTTCTTTGGTTCCCCATTTATTTTTCTTAACTAAAAAAATGTTTTGTGTTTCATTTTTGTTTGTTTTGTTGTTGTGTTTCCGTTTTGCTTTGTTTTTTTTACTAAAAAAAGTTGTTTTCTTTCCTTTCTTTTTTTTTTTTTCTCCTAATTAATGAACATGTTCTGTTCGGGCCTCCTGCCCACTTTTCTCACTGGGTTGCTTGTTTTCTGGAGGCTGAATTGTGTGAGGCCTCGGTCTGTTTTGGATAGGCTCCCCTTACGGGATATGCTTGGGCTTGTCCTAGGCCTTTATAGGTCCATGTATACGTGCGCCACGAGCATAGGTAATACGTGTATGTATGTTATCCGTGCGTGCTTTTTCCTTTGTTTTCAAGGCCAGAGTAGTTCTACAGCTTGACTTCTTTGCTGGTATGGTTTGGTGTGGTCTTGGTGGGACTACGGTTGGTTGTCGATACTTACCGCACTCCACACACACACACCCCCACCCCCACGCACACGCACCCGCTCGCGCTCAGAGTGTTGCATTGTGTAGATGTACCGGAACTCAGCTTCTTTAGTGGATGGCTATGGACTCCACCCTCGCCCCCTGCCCCCCCACCCCCACCCGCCCGCATTCCCCCAACCCCCGCCTGCCTCACCCCCCCCCCCCACCCCCGCCCGTGGTTGTGGTCAGTCCATTTTGAAATCCATGTTCTCGTGACCGCAAGTGCATTTTCCCCCCACCCACGCACCCATGTGTTGTCTTTGGACTTTGTCGCCGTCTAGGCACAGATAGATGTTTATTTCCACTTGTGTGGGGGTCAGAGTGTATCCTTCCTTTCCTTTCTAGCTTCTGGGCTTTGCGTGTCTGCTTCCGAAAGACCTCCTCCGTTCGAGAAAGGATGCATTCCTGCGTTGTTCTCTGAGCGCTGGCCTGGTTTCGGTTTGCCAGTCCCCGCCTTCCCTTCCTCCCTCCCTCCCTCCGTCCGGGCAGCCGGGGATCTTGCTCGTGCCCCTCTGGGCAGCCCGTGCCAGCCTCCCCGGGCACCGCCGGCGTCTCCGTGGGATTTCCCCCCGCCCAGGAATCGCGTGGGGAGCGCGTCTCCTCCGAGGCAGCCTCCCGGCGACATCTTCCCGGCTTCCCCCGCCCCCCCACCCCGTCTGCTGCCGGGGTCGCGCCGTGTCGTGCCGACCCGGGGGCTAGCTCCGAGACGGACGCCTCGGGGCCGCGCCAGACGCCCGCCGCCTCGCCCCGGGCTGAGCTCGGGCGTTTGGGCGGCCCGGCGGCGCTGCAGCGTCCTCGGTGGCCGGCCGGCGACCGGGATCCGGCCCGGGGACGTTGGAGCCGGTTGTCAGGAGCCACCTGGCGGCCGCTTTTATATTGTCCCTTGTCTCTGGAGCTCCGGCGACCTTCGTGAGGGCTGTGACTCGGCCGCCGGGCCCGAGGCAGATTTCCGGGAGCCAGGCGACGCTGGTGGCGACTGTCCCGGTGGCGCCCAGGCGTGGGCGCCTCCTGCTGTCGCTTGAGATTGGGCGTGCAGGTCTGTGAGGGTGGGACCGTCGCCGCGCTCTCGAGCCGGTTTGAGGGGCCGCCTGGCTTGGTCGACCAGCATCCGCCCGCGCCCCTCCGGCCGCGGGGACCGACCCGGCCATCCGACCCGACCTGGGCCGGGCCGCCGCGGTGGGAAGGGAGAGGGTCTTTCGCGCCCTCCGGAGCGCCTGTGGATGGGCGGTCGGGCCTTCTCCTGGCTCACCCTTCGGAGTGTTCGTTCCCCGACCCCCTCCCTCCCCGGGTCCCCACAGCGCCCCGCTCCGGAGGTGGGGACCGGCCCGGGCCCGTGCGTTTAGGCCGGTGGAGGGCGCGCGTGGGTCCCGGTGGTCGGATTCTTTCTGACCGATGTTTTTCCGAGTCGGACTCCAGAGGTGGGGACCGGCCTGGGCCGCGAGGGGTGACCCGGAGAGACCGGCAAGGGCCAACACGGGTGCGGTCCCTCGTGGGCTCCGGTCGCCTGGGAGGCGCCTCCCTGGGAAAATGTTTTCAAGTCCCCCTGGGTCCGGGGACGTGGACGGACCGGGCCCTGCTCGCGCGGGTGGCCGGGGAGGGCGCACCCGGCCCTTCAGCGTGCCCACGTGGGTTCCCGGTCGGCGGACGCGACTTTTTCTCACCCTGCCCCGCCCCCTCCTCCACCGCGAGTCCCGGCCGGGGGGTGGGGACCGGCCCGAGCCTTACTGGGTGGCCCGGATAGGGCGGCCTGGGCCCGGGCGCGGTCCCTCGTGGGGCCCGCTCGTCGGAGGCGGCCGAGTGGGATATTTCTTTTTCTCTAACCAAGTCCTCGCCCGGAGACTCGGAGGGACCGGTACCTGCCCGCGCGGGCGAACTGGGGAGGGCGACCCCGGCCCGCTCGCTGCCTCTCCCACGTTTTCCCGCCCCTCCCGCCCCGCCCCGCCCCGCCCCCACTTTGCCACCACGCTCCTCGGGTCGACCAGATGGCCCCGAGAGCTCCGGGACTGGTGTGGATGGGGAAGTGTTGGGGACAGGTGGCGGGACCGAGGTCCCGGGGACCACCCCTGCGATTCGTGGATGGGCCCCGCTGCCGGGCGTCGTGATTTTTTTCGCCCGAAATGGGCCTTTTTTGCCACCAGGTAGGTGCTGACACGGTCTTCCTTGGCGTCTGTCGCTGAGGACTTGGGGACTCCGGACGCATGCAGGGCTCTGGGCTTGGGACTGCCGCCTGGCACCCGAACCGGCCCTTGCCGCTTGAGCCGCCCGCCTGGGCCTGCGCGCCGGCTCTCGTGTGTGCGCCCGGCTGACCCGGCCCGCGGTGCCGCCTCCGGTCTCTGGCTCACCCGAGGGCGGCGGGGCGAGGTGGCGCGTGGGTCTTCCACCCCGTGTGACTCCCACCCCCCGCCGCAGGCACCCGGTGGTGGCTGAGACGGCCCCACCCCGCAGGCTCCGTGCCACGTGTCAGGCGTTCTCCTGGCGGGGTCGTCGGCCAGTGTTGCCTGAGAGAAAGAAAAGGAGGTGGTAGGGGGGGGGCTGGGGCTGCGGCTGCCGGTGAGGCTGAAGCAGGCTCCTCGGATGATGGTCCTCACCGTGCCCCTCCCCTTCGGGGCTTTCTGGCCCCTGGCTCGCTGGATTGACTGATCGATGTGGTGATGTCGCGCTCTCCTGGGCCGGACCTAAGTCGCGCTAGACGAGGGACGGACGTTCCTGGCGAACGGGACCGCTCTTCTCGTTCTGTCCGCGGGCCCCTCGCCTCTCTTTTCACACCCTCCCGGCCTGTCGAGGGGTGTGGGGGAAGGCAGGGGTGGTGGTCTCCGGCCCTGACCCTCGGTCTCCCGCCCCCTGCCTCATGGCGCGGGCGGGTCCATGGTCCTCGGACGCAGCAGACACTCTCGCTTCGCCTCCTTGGCGTGTGCCTCGCGAGCGGTCCTCCCCGCGTCGTTGGGGGGGGCCGTCCCGCCGCTGCGCTGCGCGCCCCTGCTGGCGCGTGAGCGTGCCTTGCTTGGCCGTCGGTGGTGCCCCTGGAGCGCTCCAGGTTGTCCCTCAGGTGCCCGAGGCCGAGCGGTGGTGTCGTTCCCTTTTCCCAGCGTGCTCCTCGGGTCCCCACCGCGGTGGTGTGTCCCCTGAGTGGCTCTCTTGGGGGGGGGGTCGAGACGGTAAGGGAGGCGTGCCTCTGTTTCCCCCCCTCGGTGGGGGGCCGGGTGCCGCCTCGTCGCGGTCGTCCCCCAACGGCTGTGCTGTTGGGGGGATCGTGTTGGGCCGGGGGGCGGCTGAGGTTGTGCCCCCGGCTGTGGCCGCGAGCGCTCCTGTGGGCCGTGTGCTTACCCATACCGCAGACCCCCCCCACCCCGCCCATTCGTGGACTGGGCGGCTTGTGGAGCGCCTCCGCGGGCCCAAAGGGGAGACGATGGGTGGGGGATGATGCACCCTCGGTGAGAAAGCCTTCTCTAGCGATCCGAGAGGGAGCCTTGGGGTACCGGACCCCCCAGCCGCTGCCCCTCCCAAGCGTGCAGTCGCCACGGTGGCGACTGCCAGAGCACGTGGGCAGAGCCCCTCGCCTTCGCGGGAGGGCTTGCGCCGGCCCCGCGGTGGGGCCGTGCGCCGCTCTTTGCCTACCGCGGCCCGCGCCTCCCCCCTCTGAGTCGGGGGAGGGTCCCGCCAGGCCGGCGTCCGGCGCGGGGCCGCGTGTGCGCGTGTGCGTGCGCGTGCGGTGACCCCCGTGGCGAGCTCAAGGGGGCGGGGACGCCCGGGCGTCCCGACTCCCCTGTCCCGCAGCCACGAGGAGCCCGTCGCGCCTGCCCTCGCCGCGAGTCGCAGCCGGCGGCGGTGTGTGGGCGCGGTGCGGGTCGCCTCGCTCGGGAGCGTTTCCCTGGGGCGCGAGCCCCGGCGGTCGGACTTGGATGAAGGCGGATCTGGCGAGGACGGAGGGGCTGAGTTTGGGTGGACGGGTCCCTCCGTGGCACGCGGGGGAGACCGTCACACGCGGGCCCTGGCGGCGGGGCCGGGTCGTGGGGAGGCTCCAGGGTGGCTGGGGCCGGCCGGCGTCTCAGGCGTCGTGGGACCGCCCTCGTGTGTGTGGCGGTGGGACCCCGCGCTTGTTTTCCTGGTGGCCCGGTCGTGCCTCGGCCCTTCCTTTCCCTGGGCAGCGCCCCGCGCCTCTGCCCCGCGGCCCTCGCCGTGTGTGCGTGCCGCCCCCTCCCCGTCGCCGCCGGCCCTCCCCCGCCCCCACCCCATGACCCCCTTCCCCACACGTCCCCTTCCCCGTCTGGGACCGAGCCGGCCTCGCCCTCGTGAGGGTGTCGCCCCCCCCGGCCGCCTCGGCCGGCGGCGTCCCCGGGTGGAGTGCTCACGGTTCCTGAGGCGGGGAAGTCGGGCGCGGCGGAGGTGTGTGTGGGGTGGGGGCCGCGGGGCGGCCGGTGTGCGCGCGGGAGAGTGTTCTCGCGGGCCGGCCGCGGCTCGTGGGTGTTTGGCGGTGGTGGTCGCGAGCCCCGCGAGCGGGGCCCCTGGGGGGGCCCGAGGAAGGCCAGTCGGCGTCCTGGGTGCCGCGGGACCGCCCCTGCGCTGGAGGCCTCTGGCGGTGAGACCCCGTGTCGTGCCCCGGCGGCCGACTCGCGTCCGGGCCCTTAGGCCCGGCCCCCGGGCCCCCTCGCGGCGGCGCGCGGCCGCCCCCTCCCGCCACGGCTT
>NW_027175292.1:10000-12500 GCF_028021215.1 Eschrichtius robustus | reverse complement strand
CCTGGACCTGGACCTGGACCTGGACCTGGACATGGACATGGACCCGGACCCGGACCCGGACCCGGACCCGGACCCGGACCGGGACCGGGACCTGGACCTGGACATGGACCTGGACCGGGACCCGGACCCGGACCCGGACCCGGACCCGGACCCGGACCCGGACCCGGACATGGACCCGGACCCGGACCCGGACCCGGACCCGGACCCGGACCCGGACCGGGACCTGGACCTGGACCTGGACCTGGACCTGGACCGGGACCGGGACCTGGACCTGGACCTGGACCTGGACATGGACCCGGACCCGGACCCGGACCCGGACCCGGACCCGGACCCGGACATGGACCTGGACATGGACATGGACATGGACATGGACATGGACATGGACATGGACATGGACCGGGACCTAGACTTGGGCTCCGTCGTCTCCGGGGTCCCCCGGCCGCCGGGTCGACCAGTTCTCCCCGCGGACTTGGACTTCGACTTAGACTTGGACTTCGACTTGGACCTGGACCTGGACATGGACATGGACATGGACATGGACCTGGACCGGGACCGGGACCGGGACCGGGACATGGACCCGGACCCGGACCCGGACCCGGACCCGGACCCGGACCGGGACCTGGACCTGGACCTGGACCTGGACCTGGACATGGACATGGACCTGGACATGGACCCGGACCCGGACCCGGACCCGGACCCGGACCCGGACCGGGACCGGGACCGGGACCTGGACCTGGACCTGGACATGGACATGGACCCGGACCCGGACCCGGACCCGGACCGGGACCTGGACCTGGACCTGGACCTGGACCTGGACCTGGACCTGGACATGGACATGGACCCGGACCCGGACCCGGACCCGGACCCGGACCGGGACCGGGACCTGGACCTGGACATGGACCTGGACCGGGACCCGGACCCGGACCCGGACCCGGACCCGGACCCGGACCCGGACCCGGACATGGACCCGGACCCGGACCCGGACCCGGACCCGGACCCGGACCCGGACCGGGACCTGGACCTGGACCTGGACCTGGACCTGGACCGGGACCGGGACCTGGACCTGGACCTGGACCTGGACATGGACCCGGACCCGGACCCGGACCCGGACCCGGACCCGGACCCGGACCCGGACATGGACCTGGACATGGACATGGACATGGACATGGACATGGACATGGACAGGGACATGGACATGGACCGGGACCTAGACTTGGGCTCCGTCGTCTCCGGGGTCCCCCGGCCGCCGGGTCGACCAGTTCTCCCCGCGGACTTGGACTTCGACTTAGACTTGGACTTCGACTTGGACCTGGACCTGGACATGGACATGGACATGGACATGGACCTGGACCGGGACCGGGACCGGGACCGGGACATGGACCCGGACCCGGACCCGGACCCGGACCCGGACCCGGACCGGGACCTGGACCTGGACCTGGACCTGGACCTGGACATGGACATGGACCTGGACATGGACCCGGACCCGGACCCGGACCCGGACCCGGACCCGGACCGGGACCGGGACCGGGACCTGGACCTGGACCTGGACATGGACATGGACCCGGACCCGGACCCGGACCCGGACCGGGACCTGGACCTGGACCTGGACCTGGACCTGGACCTGGACCTGGACATGGACATGGACCCGGACCCGGACCCGGACCCGGACCCGGACCCGGACCGGGACCGGGACCTGGACCTGGACATGGACCTGGACCGGGACCTGGACCTGGACCTGGACCTGGACCTGGACATGGACATGGACCTGGACCTGGACATGGACATGGACCGGGACCTAGACTTGGGCTCCGTCGTCTCCGGGGTCCCCCGGCCGCCGGGTCGACCAGTTCTCCCCGCGGACCTGGAATTGGACTTAGACTTGGACTTCGACTTGGACCTGGACCTGGACCTGGAACCGGACCGGGACCGGGACCTGGACATGGACATGGACATGGACCTGGACCTGGACCTGGACCTGGACCTGGACCTGGACCTGGAACTGGACCGGGACCAGGACCGGGACCTGGACATGGACCTGGACCTGGACCGGGAACTGGACGTGGACGTGGACCTGGACCTGGACCTGGACCGGGACCGGGACCTGGACTTGGGCTCCGTCGTCTCCGGGGTCCCCCGGCCGCCGGGTCGACCAGTTCTCCCCCCGAGGACTTGGGCTCCGTGGGCCTCAGATACCTATCCTCTACTTGTGTCCTGAACGATCGGTGTGCCGAGTTCGTCTCTTTTTATTAAGATTAAACGTGTAAACGAGAACCACTGAAGTTTAAATAGTACTCTATTTTTATTCTCCTCGCCGGTGGACGGTCCTCCGTTGCGGCGGCAGCGAGGGGAAAACGACAACGAGGACAACAGAAGGAAACTCTAGCTCTCGACGTACTCGTGCCGGCTGAGGCCTCCCTGCTGTCCACCTTCCGTGGAATCGCAGGGACGTTGGAGAAAAATGCTTCCGGGTCCTAGGTCCCAGGTCCTAGGTCCCAGGTCC
>NW_027175292.1:0-5000 GCF_028021215.1 Eschrichtius robustus | reverse complement strand
GTTGGCTTCCTTACTTTCACTGAAGAGGAAAAAAAAAAAAAAAAGACAGTGTCCAAGGACGAGGCATTCTAAAGAAGGAACGTGTGTGGTCCAAGCTACCTGATGTTGCCATCGTCACGGTAGGAAGAGGACTTTTTTTGGGGGGGGAGGGGGGAGGCAAAGTAGAAGGTGTATGGAGATAAGGTTTGGGGGAAGGAGAAAGAGATTTTTGTCCTAAAGGTAGTCATTTATCAATGGAAAAGAAAGAAAACAAGGGACAAGCTAAAAATGGGCACAGACAGTTGGAAAAGGTGTGTGAAGAAAAGTGTCTTTGGAAAGGAATTGGATCCGTGGTCAGGACTGGATAAGATGAGGGTGGATTCAAAGACAGAAATGAGTTTTTGTATCAACATGAAACCAGTGCAAAATTAGAATTTAGTTGTCTCTCTCTGTTAAAAGGACCAGGTTTGGGTTTAGGGTTTGGGTTTTTCTTCTATCGGTCTGCTCTGCCCATCATGAGAGATTAGATTAGATTAGGAAAGGTTTTTTCCTTTATCTTTAAGGAGAGAGAGAAAGAAAGAAAGAGAGAGAGAGAGAGAGAGAGAGAGAGAGAAAGAGAGAGAGAGAGAGAAAGAAAGAGAGAGAGAGAAAGAAAGAAAAGAAAAAGAAAGAAAGAAAGAAAGAAAGAAAGAAAGAAAGAAAGAAAGAAAGAAAGAAAGAAAGGAAGAAAGGCTTATGTCTTTGTCAAAAGTCATCACTTATTTTCTAGGTTGCCTTTATCAGGTCTTGGAGGACTCACATCAACTTAGTCCTCTCGATATTCAAAGAACCAGGTTTGGCTCAGAACTGAAGAAGAAGCTTCTCTCTCTGCCTAGCAAGTCTTTCCTTGGGATGTTGGTGACATGGCTAACGAAGCACTGTTTCACAGTGACCTATCAGATTAAGTGCTTTACAATCTTTTGGATATTTTGGACACATTTGCTCAAAAATTGAAGGACAGATGAAGTCCTTTGGACTTCGAACGCACTTTGAGATAGGATCCAGGAGGAGAGGGCCCTCAAAATAGCTCAAAAATGTGTTCTCTCTCCTGAGAAATGAGAGAGATGAAACTGAGTAAGTTTCTTGGAGAGGTTCGATGACACGGGAAAGTGTTGTCAAAGAGGAAGGAACAACGTGAAGTCTTCTTTGGCTTGTGTCTGTACACCGATGTGTTCTAACTGTTCCAGAAATGATGGGATCTTTCTTCCTGGAAGTCTTCTCTGCCCTGGCATAAAGTGTTGTCTGTTATCGTCAAAATGGAGGCTCACACGAAAGGGGCTGAACCCAGTATCAGGGAGATGTTCTAACCGACTTTCACGCCAAGGCAGTAACAACAGCCTGTGGAAAGATGGTGGGGGTGGCGGGGCACACGTGGATCAGGTCCATTCTGTCCTTTCAACAGCCGGTCGGGGCTATGGCAGACGGGAGACGTTGGCCCAGCCGGTTGCTCCCTGGCCAACCTCCCCCCTCCCCCACACCTTGCATTCCTTCACCCGCCCATGGTGCCTCCAAGATGACTCCAATTGTAAATAGACATTGGCAGGAAGACTTCTACAGTCTACCGGCAACGTCTGACCTGTCATGCTTGTAACCCTGGGGGGGAAAAATCATTTTTCTCTATGGAAAGAAAACCTCCTCTCTCTGGACCCTCTGAACCCCAGCCACTGGATTTCATTCCACTGCCACTTAGTAGGGGTCATCCAAACATCCTTGTATGTTTTCCGTGTGGGTTGAAGTCTTCCCTCGCTGCAAGCCTGATGTCCTCACCGTGGCACAGAGACTGTTAAAAAAACAAAATGTGTTTGCCACTTGGGGTCTACCTTCCACAGCCTCCCGTGTGATCAGATCAAGGCACCCGCTTCTCTGGGCAAATCCTACAATCCTTCACAAAAGCTCTTGTAAACTTTTTGGAACCGTCACTCGTCCAGTCACCCTCAATCATCAGGCAAGGTCGGCAGAACCGATGGAAAAACTGGACTCCAAGAAGAACAAGAATGACTTACATGGGGTTGAATGAACTGATGAATAGGATGACAATGTGTATGACTACTTGTGTAAAATAGGACTGCTTGGGGAAGCGGGGGATAGATAACTTAGGAGGTTGAGATGAACATATACACATTACTGTACATAAAGTAGGTAATCAACAAACACCTCCTACTATATAGCACAGGAAACTCTACTCACTACTTTGTAATAACGTATGAGAGAAAAGAATCTGAAAAAGAATATCTATATAAAGTATTTTGATATATATATATATATATAAAGAGAGAGAGAGAGAGAGAAAAACAGAGAGAGAGAGGGAGAGAGGGAGAGAGGGAGAGATTAGGACTGATTGTTAAATCTTTTGTTTTCCAGATACAAGGAAAAACAAAAACAAACAAACAAAACCCAATTTTCTTCTTTTATTTTTAAAGGGGGACGTCCATTTGGTAACTTATACCTCTGTCAGCAGGATAGAATCACTGATCTTTTTCTCCCTACTTTCCTTAATTCAGAAACTCTCAGGGAGGCTTCTTATTTCCCTGGCAATAGAGTTATTTGCATATGTTACTTGGAGGCCAAAATTATGTTTCCATAAAACGGGGATACACACTTGTGGATATGAAATTCTGGTCTTACTCACTTCCCTTAGGGTGTTGTTCTTAACCTGAAAACTGGACTGCATCCCGAAGTTTTTTGAGTTCCCTCCAATATCTGGCTACGACTCTCTCCATGAACGTTTTGCCATTTTCTCCCACCCTTTTGACTTGGCATCACTGAGAACTAAAACGGCCCTTTGCCTGAAGCCCTGCAAACGGAAGCTAGAGAACTTGACGAAAACCTTAGAGAAACGGCCACAACGGCTCCTATGGAAAAAGTCCTCGTTCCTGTTTCTGTGAGAGCCACTCTGAAATTTGAACCAAACACCCGACGACATCATCAGAGTTATTTCAAACTTCTAAAGTTGCTTCCGACCCTGACATCTAGAAATCTCCTTGACTCAGAGACAGACAGACAGACAGACAGACAGACAGACAGACAGACACACACACACACACACACACACACACACACACACACACACACACACACACACACACACGAGTCACCAGCTCAGCTTTAATATGTTCCAAGGAACTTTCAGAGGAGGGAACTGTTGGGCTCCAGAGTAGGCCGCCCCAAAATGTGCCTCCATGCTCTATTGCTTATTTTGAATTCAAGTGACCTAAGAACCGGCCAGCACAAGAGGGACACACTGGCCCTCCTTTCTGTCCTCCTGCGGAGGAAGATCTCAAGTGAAGACGTCTGCTTTCACGCGTGTCCATGATTCTCAAATGGTGTAGTGGGGTTTCCTGGGTTAGGAAAAGGAGGGGACTCCTTTTGCCTGGAAAAAAAGCCTGTTTCTCACACATCCTCCTCCCATCCCTTCCTCTCTCCCTCCTTCCCTCCCTGCAGTTTGGAGGGGGCAGCCTAAGGGTGGGGGAAATTGGGGAAAGAAAAAAGAAAAAGCCATTCATTAAAGAGAAGCTCGAGGCAAAGTCAAACGCTCCGACTTGACCGGAGAGCTTTCTGCATTTGAATGGAGCGATTGAACGAGGCCCTGCCGAATGAATCGTCCGGACCTCCCCTCCCCCGCTCCTGGCAAAGGTCAGTCCAGGGGACTTAGGAAGGAGCGCTGGAGAAGGAACGGGGGTGGGGGTGGGGGTGGGGGCGGGAACAACAGACAATAGCCGCTGCCTGCCTGCCTGCCTGCCCGCCCGCCGGGCTGAGGCCTGAGGGCTGAGGGCCACGCTGGCTCCTGCAACACAATCCCTTCCAGGAAACTGCTGTGATGACTATTTGGCAGTGAATGATCAAATCTGAACTCTCTTGGCCTATTTCTGCAAAAGGCCCGAGTCTCAGCTACGACAGATTCTCTGGATTTCTTGGCACATGGACTGACCCGCACCCTCCCATCCTGTCAGATCCTCCTTTGTACACACACCTCCACTGGAAGGGTTCTTTGGCCTCGTCCAGAAAACGAACAAGCAAGAACAAACACACAAACAGACTGAATTGATGTGTTGGTATTTGTTGGAAAGAAACATGCTCCTCTCACACACCTGAGGGCAGGAAGCGAAGGCAGGTTCTCAGCGGGGGGGGGGGGACGGGGAACCTGAACCGAGGTCGGTCAGCGGTCCCCCCCCAACCTCTCTCCCAGGTCACGTGGGCCTCCCCTCCCCGCCTCTCTCTACGCCCCCCTGCCCTGGTTCTGATATTTCACTTGGGAAACTTCTCTAGGCCGACCGAGATGCCAGCTTGCTGTCCTGCTGCTTCATGTCCATCTCTACCAGCCGTGCCCAAAAGGCACGTGAAATCATGGACAGCAAATAGCGCCCCCAGAGCTGTGTGTGTGTGTGTGTGTGTGTGTGCGTGTGCGTGTGCGTGTGCGTGTGCGTGTGCGCGCGCGCGCCAATTTTCCAGGAAGCGGTGAGGGAGCAAAGGGAGGGCTGGGTGAAGGAATCCTGGGTGCCTGTCATCGCACACCCCGCAGAGCACCATTTATTTCCTTCTCCATGTCTGAAAGACACTTAGTCCTCATTTCAGCAACTTGATGGTGATTCCCCTTCTAAATACGTGACAAAACCTATGAAGTACTGGACTCATTGAATCTGTAACTGCTAACAGGGCCCAAGGAGTTTTCAATCGATGGCAGGAAAAGAAATGATCCTGAACATAAAACTGCCAAGAATTCCTATAGATGGAGTTATCATGGACCGACTTCTGGTGATACGTGCCATGGGGGCTCCCAATTGACAAACCGGAATGGGATAGGTAGACCCAGTCATCCCATGTTTTACCTCAAGCTGGAGAAGCAGAGAATATCATCTAAAAGCCTACCTTCATGGCGTCTCAGTGCTCAGGGCTCTTCCTTCTCGGGGATCTCGTGTTCTGTAGGGATAATTCACGTGCTGGGGCAGTAGGTTCCCAATATCAGCTTGTGAAATGGATTAAAT